>NC_135865.1:23669410-23969410 GCF_031162955.1 Sander vitreus
CAGGTAACGTTAAGATTACTGGATTCAAAGGTTATGTGTAAGTAAACTGCCCACACAGAGTGGTTTCTGGTAAACGGTCGCCTGTGTAAACGGGGGTTTTCCTGTTTACTGTTTCGTTCATGCAATAGCTTAGGTTATTGTTATTAATACAGCATGACTCACAGTCACGGAAACTCAACTGTTCAGTCTTCCGAGTTTGTAAAGGGAATTGAAAGTTCGAAAGTGTATGACTTTCACAAACGTTTTGGGGGGTGGGTGTGAGCTAGCTACTGTACAAATTTGTTATTTGTATGACAGAAAGTATCCTTTGGAAGAAGTACGTTATCCTTCCATGTCATGTGACATAGGTCACTATAAACTAACTCAATGGATGAACATTGTTGTCATTTGCAAAAAATGGGTTTAAGTAGTGCTGGTAACAATTCATTTTATTACATATTAATCTAAAATAAAATCTATCTATATATTAATATAATCTAATCTAATTTAATTCTATACATTGTCAGAATGTCAAAGAGATCAAGGTGACGTGTTCAAATTGCTCCAGTCCAAAACCCACGAGTTTTTAATTGCAGTGAATGGTAGTTTTGCTTGATAAATGAGTTAAAGAACTACTGTATGTAAGTCTATGGTTAATATTCTAAACACAAGGGCCATCATATGTAGCTATTCCTGGAGCTTTCAACTGTATCCACCAGCCTTTCTCCCAAGAAGAGGACTTTTAGTTCACATTCAAGTGTAAGAGCAATTGAAAGTGCTTTTCATAGTGATGACAATACATTTAAAGTTCTGACATACACTCAGTTGCCAATATTTTAGATACGTTTAGCAGAAAGGCAGTCTAATGCAACAGTATTGCAATAAATCCTACCTTCATGTAGCTAGGTGTATCTAATAAACTGGCAACTGAGTATAAAAGCAGACTGCTCTGTGTCCTGCTCTGCTTCCTGTTGCATGGCAGACTTTGCAAACAAGGGTGGATTTTGGGTGTATATGTACAGTGCACTCTGTATACATTTAACAGAGACACCATTTGATAGTTTGGCAATGTGCCTCAGGTCATTAGATATGAAATTAAATTGTGACTATGAGGTAAAAATTCAGCAGTGTTTTACACAACAGATGTACGGTGTAGGATTTGTAGCCCTTTTACCCACAGTACCCCAATTTTAGGAGACCAAAATTACTTGGATAAAATAAGTAAAGTCATCCTATTAATATTTGGTTCTTAATCCTTTACAGTCAAACACAACCATGTTAATTAATATGATGAGCATGAATTGAAGTGTGCAGCATGAGAATCTGAATACTCAAGTGAACACTGTTACAAGTTTTGTAACAATTAGTTGATTAATTAGGTTAGAGTAGATTAGACTATCAAAAAAAGACACAGTTGTTAATTTAAAGGGGTGGTTCAGAATTTTGTTATTTATCAGTGGAGACCGTTTTCAACACTTTTCATCCAGTCCTTCCAATTTGCAGAGTTCGTTGGTGCTAGGCTAGCGCAAGTCAACAGTATCTGCTAGCCTGCCATTAAAAGCAGTCATACACACTCCACAGTACACCCAAAGCAAATAAATTATAACGCCAGACTATCGATGTAAATGTCTGTTGATAGAATAATGTTATAATTAAAACTACCCTTGCATGGCATTGCAATAGTTATACTTTGTTCCCTGTAGTTGGTAGCATAGGCTACAGCAGCAGAGTGATATTACCTAGGCTACTGAGAAAGCCGGTTTACATGACAATCACGCAAGTTTATTTACCTGCCGCTGTGAGCTCCAACTAATTCCACTCTGCCAGGCTATAACTCACATAACGTTACCGGTACATGAAAGCACACGGGCTAGCAATTTACATGACGTTTCTGTCAGAAATTACCTAAAGTTAGCGGTTAGCCCAGCCAGGTATCTACCAAGATTGTAGCTATACCGTTAGCTAACGTTGTCACTCTCCACAATGCATTGAACAGTATCGTTCCACTAACGTTGTCAGTCCCAATCTATCAGTAGCAGCTAGACTAACGTTATGAAAGGGGCTAGCTTTATTAGCTAGAGTAGCCTTCCGAAAGTTATTACCTGTTCATCAGTAGCTGTTGGTGCAGCATCTAGAAAGACGGATGGAACCACATTTGTTGTCAGTGACTTGTGGTCCTTTAGGTTGTGGGGGTTTTCAAAATCGTCTGGTCTAAAATGATCACTACACATTTTCCACTTGAGTAGGGTCTCCGCCGGTATCTTGATGTCCAAGCCAGAAGCTACTAGGTTTTCCGACTGGAGTGCGCTTCTCTGTTTACTTTTTGGCGCAGTACTACTAACCGGAGCTAAGTAAAATTCTGCCGCTGCTGAGAAACTAGTCCCTCAAAATGTAATGCGATCATTGAGATGCAAGGGTAGTTTTATTTCTAACATTATTTTATCAACAGACATTTACATCGATAGTCTGGCGTTATAAGTTATTTTCCTCGGGTGTACTGTGGAATGTGTAAGACTGCTTTTAATAGCAGGCTTGACCTGAGATTGGCATGGGGTACTTTCCATAAGATCATCTCTCAATGCAAATCAAACCAGCTATTAGGCTAACTGAAATAAAACCATGCCAATCTCTAGGTATGGTGAAGGGTATGTGATGATGTGGGGCTATTTTAATATCAAAGGCCAAGGGAACTTTATCAGGATGCATAGTTTCCTGGATCTATGAAATAACTGGCCTTTAAAAATAAAAATCTGCCTGCCTCTATGGGAATTTAACATAGGGGTGTACTTACTTATGACCCCTGTATTTTAAGGAAGAACATTTATTTATTTACGATACATTATTCATTCACAAAGAAAATTGGTGTCCTTAAAGGTTGGATTTTTCCTCATTTTTTTAATTAAGGCATTAAGATCACTTTCCAAAAGATGGTTTTTTTTATTCCTCTTTTTAGTCAACTTTAGCATGGGTGTCCTAATTTTTTAACATTACTGTATATCCAAAATTCTGAACCACCCCTTTAAGTTAATTTCTAAGCAAAACAATGCCAGTATTGGTAGCTTCCAATCGTCTTGATGTGAGGATGAATATGAATATCTTCATGTTTGGGACTTTTGGTCAGACAAAACAAGCAATTCGAAGATGTCACCTTCGGGTTCTAGGATTTTTTTGATGCACTATTTTACACAATGCTGTGACTAATTTTGTCTTTATCACCCACCACAAGTCAACGTGTGTGTGTGTGTGTGTGTGTGTGTGTGTGTGTGTGTGCTGGTACAGCACTGTGGGGTGTATGAAGGTGATTCCACAAGGGAAGGGATAAACCGCTGCAGCACTTTGTTAGAGGGCAGCTTTCTGGGTGGTAGAGGCCTGCCTGTCAAAACAATTTAATCGAACTTTCTACACATACACACACACACAAAATGAATAATGTATTACTTGCCCAAAGTTGTCTCCCTGTTTTTTCGGGACAGAATAATTAATGTTTGAGTGACCCTACCTGTTTCAAGAGACATTTTGTCTACAGATTCACAGAATAAACACAGTTAGCAGCCATCGGGGGAGTGGCCCTTATGGATTTTTCCCCCATAAAAGATTTTACCCCCTGATCGCTGCTTATCTGAAAGATATGGTTTGGTTTTTGGGAAAAAAAAACATGTCCGTTCATAGTTTCTAGTCTTAGGTATGCTAGTATTAAGGACTGCAACCTATTTTCATTATTGATTAATGGTTTGATTTTTATCTTAATAATCAAGTTACCAGTTTGTCCAACCAGTCCAAAACCCAAATATCAATTTGAAATAATATAGAACAGAAAAAGCAGCAAATTATTTTGGGATAAATGACAAATGAAAAATCAACAATCAAAATGGTTGACAAATAATCTTTTCAGCTCTACTAGTGTATAAAAGCAGCCTAGCAAAACAACACTTGAAACTAATAAGCCTCGTGTTGCATTCAAAGTTATTGTAAAATACCCTATTCCCTATTACCCTATTTTTTTAAGAGTTTTAAAAGTATTGTTTTAGCACCGGTATCGGAAAAAACCCAAACAATACCCAACTCTACTTCTTAGAGTACATCAATCCATAACCAGTGGTTGAAAACCAAAACTTGGTAACATTAACAAATACAAAATATGAAATATTGCTTTTACAGTACCTGTGAGCTGCTGAGCCCACGGAAATACAGTAATTAAGCTAAACCAAGCCAATCAACACATCAAACTGCACACAGAAACACTGAAAGTCATCCATCTAAACATCAAAATAAAACAACAATCTGCTATCTATGAGCTTGTCTTTGTGTAGTGTGTCCGTAAACAGGATAAAGTGTTGAATTTTCCCAAAATTGATCTACTGTAAACAGTTGGCATTCCTGATGATGATGATGATAATTATATTCTCAAAAGTTGATAATGTGCATACTTTTAGGGATTAACAATAATTTTGTAATTTTTTATTTAACAAAAGAAGTCGATGTTAAATGCTATTTTAACACAAGCAGTTGTGCCATGGTCCATAATGAGAAAATAGTTATTTAAACCAGATATCTGATTGGAAAAAAAGGTTGGATAAGCAAGCAGTCTTATTCCACAACAGCGGCTTGTTAGCATGTTAGTAGTCCTCTCCTCTCCTCTGACTTCCATCGCTGATAGCTGAAATGTGATAGTTACTAAAGCTGCTAATTGATTGCTCCTCTGCTCATTTGAGAGCTAAAAAGCCTCTAAATTAGCGCTCTGTGTGTTATCTGATGCTGCGTAGCTTCCTTTTATAATCAGCCAGTCCACACACACACACACACACACACACACACACACACCAGCACACACCTGACTGGTTCATTAGTCCCACGAAACTCAAGGCAAGTGCTTGACAAACACTGGTGTGAATTCTGCTGATTCACTACTGCCCCTAGAACTGGATGCCATTTTTTAAAGTCACACCAGACTGAAGGTGTGGGCTCTTAGGCAGGGGCTAGGCACCTGGTGCGTCACATTTTTTACAGCAACGTGACGGGAACTACCTTTATGGCGGATAAGGAAGGTTGATGTACAAAAGCACTAATGGATTTCCTCAGAGTATTGAGTCTGAGTTTGTCCTGCACTGAGTCATGTGTTCACAAAATGTGTTATCACGTGAACGGTCGCCGTGTGGTATGATCAATGATGGAAGAATTTCAGGTAGATTACAATTATGAGAATGGATTTTCTTTTGAGAGGTCACACTTGGTACGTACCAGTTGACATTTAAGCTGTTGTCTTATTGTGACCGCCATCAAAGGGAGCTGGCAGCTTTTGTGGCATTTAAACAGAGCCCAGGTTTTGAGCATGGTGGATCTGCCAGGGTCCTTTTTCATTAACTCTTGCTTTTAATGTTGTGAGCCTGACCGATATACTGTATTGACAGGCCGATATATGATATTGGCTTATCACAGATATATCAGTATCGGTGTACACCCAGTTTAGTAGGCACACATTGCTAAAACTAAAACAGTAACGCTACAATGAATCCTACCTTCATAAAGGTTATGATTTTCAGTTTTTGTTTACTGTTGTGGAGAGGTTGATGCAACTGTATGGTCATTTTAAACGCTGGTTATGTTGCTGTTGAATTGTATTGTCTTCAGAGTTTGGTATCATACCATTACATGTGATGAAATAATAGAAACATTTCTTTTGGTATCTCTTTTTAGAATATTTTAACAAATGAGAAATACAGAGAGAGAGTTTTGTGGAGCTGATAGTCTTAATTAGTTTTGTAGCAACTCTTTGCCAATGGCTTGAATGTAACAGACGTTCATTTATATCAAAAAGTGACGCACTAAAGCTTTAATATACAATTGTGGCTAATTGTTACTGAATCAAATTGTGGTTGCCAAATTAAAATCCATGAAGAAAACATATTATTATTATTATTATTATTGCTCTTGAATTGCCAGCTTGATAGAATTGCTGCTAAGCCAGCAGATAACAACTCTAGTATACTCTGCTTTGTGTTCCTCTTTCTCATTTAGCATTCCTGATGGAGCCCGATGATACCTGTGTAGCTGTGTGAAAACTGCGTGGGTTTCATTGATCTGCTTTGTACCAATGAGGCTGTCCCACTGTAGTGTGTGTTGAGGAGGTAGTGATAATAGAAAAAGACAGTGTTGGGAAGGTTTGAGCGCAGCACCATTTATAATGCCTCTAACAGTGTTGGCAGAGCAAGTGAAGCCTCCGGAGCTGTCATGGTACCCAGCTCTGATTGGTTGTTACTGGTGTGGTTTTTCTGTATCGGTCACCTGCCAGCTGAGACAGGAAAGCAGAGGTCATTGAAGCAAAGATGTTGTCCTTAAATCAAACTAAAACTCTATAACCTACACTAAATCTGAACAATATTCATACGAGCTGTTCTGTACATCCTTATACACTGGACTTGGTAACACGTTTCATATTGATACCAACTTGAAAATAAGAAAATCTTATTAAATTAGCTGTTTTTACAGATGTCAGGATCACAGTCGGATCGGAGCCGATTTTGGCATTTTTTTTTTTTTTTACTGATCGGGGATCGGCAGCGGCAGTCAAGATGGGTGCGGCCAGTCACCAGTGTCTGTCTCGTAGCTTGCCAGCCCTTGGCAACTAGTTAAAGTCCATCTTTCCTAGTCACCCTACAGAAACTTCTTCCGTGATTCAAACAGGAAACCACGCTTTCAGGCCATTATTCCCTGCAGTTTGCAGAGTATCTGTATCTGCGTTTTATTTGCCTGTTAACCCATAATGTTAATGAATCAAAAAGTGTGCTACTTTGGCTGTAGCGGAGCCAAAGTAGCACACTTTAATTCATTAACTTGGGAGAGAAAATAAAAAAATGCACGTTTTTCAATAGATTTTATTGTGCAAAAAATTGTTATGCATATGTCCTGGGCTCAAAGGTAGGCATCATGTCTCCTTAAGAGAGGAAAAAGTTAAAAAGTCCATGTGAACCGAACTTTTGAGAGATACTGTACTAGATGAAGTGTTTTGATTAAGACTACTGTGATCTTAAAAAAAGGAAAAAAAAATGGAGTCGTGCGCTGTAGTTTATCATCACTTGCTCACATTCATCATTTGCAGGGCGAGTACACGGCTTGCAGCCCCAGTAAGAAAGGGAGCAAGACTTGAGTGCTAATTCAGAGACTGTAAAAATAAATTGGATTATCATCACAGCTTTTTATTTTTGTTTTTTTTTGGCTTTTCTGCCGTTAATTGACAGGACAGCTAGGTGAGAAAGGGGAGAGAGAGGGGGAAGACATGAAGGAAACCGTCACAGGTCGGATTCGAACCCTGGACCTCTGCGTCGAGGCATACACCTCTCAGTATATGTGCGCCTGCTCTACCCACTGAGCAACCCGGCCACATCACAGCTTTTTTTTTTTTATTATCATTTAATTGTGGTTACTTCTATCCTTCAACTCATTTGAATGTACTATACATACTCTGAATGGCCCTGTCATTTATAATGCTTTGTGGGGAAACATTCTAGTTCTTTCTATTATTGTACGCTCGAAGAAGGATGACGCACGTTGTATCACAGCCATCAGCAGTGTTGTCTTGACCAGAGCATCAGTGTTGTTCTCAGCTGCCTCGACTGTAGGTTTAGGTATATAGGCTTAGCCGGTACATTTCATGCTATAGGTAATACTTAGAAATGTGTCTGTTTGCACATTAACAGAACTAATTACCTGTGGTTGTTTTCAGATTTATGCATGACCAGTAAGTCAGTTAACAGTGTGTTAGATTTTGACTTTTTGCAATCCACGGTTGACTGTTCAAAACACTATCAATACTTCTAAGAGACTGTGATGGAAGAAGTCTTTCTTTTTATCTCTCTGAAGACATGGTTTTTGCAGAGATAGCATTTTACAAAAATGTATCAGCTCTTTTCAAAGCAGATCTTTATCTAAAACAAAATACTCCCTTGATGAAATTCTTTCATAAGGATGACTAAGGGCGCAAAGCCCGATGCAAGTGTCTTTTGCTGTTAAGACCGTCCAGCGCCCACGTTGTTTAAATAGCAAATGCACCTGCGCCCATGGGCGTGCTGGTCTTACAGGGAGGTGTGTTCAGGTGAATTCTTGGCGTATTACTATCGTGAGGCAGCAGGAAGTGATCACACCATTGACCAACAAAAACCTGGTCTAAAGGTTATTTTAACAGCACATGAATGTGCCTAAGCTTGTGCACAGTGCGTACACACCATGCTTGTTACACACACACAGGGAAGCGCAGCAGCACACAAGCATGCAAAAGATTACAAATAAAAATATTACGGTGCAAATCCGCAGTCATAATAGCAATGGGCCAAGGTACAAACGCACCTAGCTTTTAAAGGGAATGGGAGATGACACTCTGATTGGTTTATTGCATGTTACGCCCAAAAACACTATGAATTAATGAAGACACTAAGTACAACCCTTTTGAACCATGCGCCTGGTGCACGGACCCTTTTTTACGCCGTCAAACTAGCAAAAATGGATTTGGACACGCCCTAAACACACCTGCGCCATGTGCCAGAAGGACAATTGTAAATGTTTCACCATTTATGGAGAGAGTGAGCGATGAAGTAAGAATCCAGTTCAATCCTTCTGGGCGGCCATCAGGCAAAACATTTCCTATCTCCCTTGGATAAGACAGCCTGCCATCTCTTCTCATCTCTTTCTAATCTTGCTCCCCGCTCTCATAAGCACTGAATGCCCACCTATGATGTCAATAATACTTAGAAAGCCTGATAAATCGCCAGAAATATATAGTATATATTTGTAACTGGGCACTTAAGTTGTCTGTTTATCCTGTTTTAAACCCTTTTGCTTCTCTGTTAATTTTAAAAATTACTGAAAATGTGCAAAATGTACTTTCTTAAGAATCCCATCAGACTCACTTCAGAAATGCACCCAGTTGGGAATAAAAATTCGAAAAAGAGCCTGACTGACACCTGAAGGTGCTTGTTTTCATTCCAGGTGACATCACTCATCAAGCAGGATCCGCTCAGCGTGCAGGCAATGTTTGGTGTCTAATTTAGTTTTCCGTAAGCAGAAAGGAAGAGCCTTTTAATGAATGGTGATGGAACAGAGGCGATTGGAATGCATGGAATTAACTTCATATGGCTTGAGTGTAATCAGTCTTTTTTCCCATCTTTGAATAAAGTGCAAGTCTATCAATATGGGCTTTGTGTGTTTTACACCATTAGCCCTACTACCAGTGTTTGGAAAGTCGAAGAAGTAATGAACTGACTAATGAAGCAGATGTATCGAACTGTTGGAAGGACTGATTACGATCGGAGATCCCGCTTGACGGCATCCAAAGCAGAACCAGAATGTCAGAGTGAATATTTCGGCGTGGTCTTTAAAACATTAGCAAACCTCTTTCTAGCACGTGTATTAACAGAGAGAGGCTAACCTGTCAGCTGTGTTGTCGATGCTTCGAGAGAACAAAGGAAGCGACTCAGAGCTTGCCGTAAAGCAGTGTCTCTGGCCGTATATGTGTATGACGTCATTGACATTTTAAAAGGCTTTTTAGAACAAAAAAGCCACTTTAAAAAAAATCTAACACCCAGCAGTGTGTATTTTCTTAGCCTCCCCTTTCGAATGCAACATTCAAATTACTAGACAAAAAATGATATCCTGAGAAAAGTGGATTTTGAGGGGTATAGCTCCATAGAGTCCCATTCATTCTGCACTGGCCTGTGAGTGCCCCCTATATGGAACTCTGGTGGAACTGCAACCAGTTCAGAAGCCGGAAGTAACGAGAGAGTGGAACTTCTTCCCTTATTAGAAATTCTTTGGTGCTGTGGACTGCTAGCCTGGCTCCGCCCTCCTACTTACTTCCACTCAATTTTCATTTCCCTTCAGTACTCCGTCTGGGTTTGCGGTATATTCTTCGGTTTTCTCCGGCAAATATTTGTAGGTCCAATCAGCGAACAGAGGGAGTGGCTGAGAACGATGACATTGAGGACGTGCGCTAGAAAGATGCGAGCAAAGCCATTCGGTCCGTTGTGGCAGCAATGCTGCCGAATATCCAGAAGTTAAAGCCCGAGCAAGAACAATCTTTGCTGAGTTTTGTTGGTGGCCATGATGTTGTGGCCCTCCTCCCCACGGGGTTCGGGAAAAGTTTGATTTTTCAGCTCGCTCCGTTAGCGGTAAAGGAGTTGGCTAAGGCTAACACTAGCGATGCTAATGCTAAATATAAGCCGATAGTTGTTGTCGGTCTCCCCTCTTGTTGCACATGCGCATGACATACTTCACGACCAAACGTTAGCGATTGGTTATGGCAGATCCAGAGTGGCTCTGATCCAATAGTTTTAAACTTCAACAGAGTACCCGCCTTCAAGGAAGTTAACACTTGTCAATGGAGAGAGGCCAGACTCTCTGTACAAATGAAATGTACCAGAGTCTGGTAGGACCAGGCTAGTGGACTGCTGCAGTGTTTATAATGAGTGATTGTAGCTCTGCCTCTCTGCATCAAACTCATTTTACTTATATCAAACTGATAGTGATATATTTATTTCTCACGTAGCTTGTAACATTTAATTTTCTAACAAGTCTTCAAGTCCAAACCCTGGCTGTGGCCCCTGAAGGTTAATTACAACTGTATAAAGTTGTCAGGCAGAATTTATAAACAGCATACTGAATTTTTTTAACAGAAATGCAGGAAAGAATGTTAAGCTTATTCTGAGGAAGGCACTAGAGTGAAGTTCATAGTGCAAAAAGAAACAGCGCATTCAGTTTTCATTTGTCTTGTGTACAAGTGAAACCTATTTTTACAGTCTATAGTGGAAATGGATATGAATGAATGAATGAATGCTTTATTTCGAACATGTAAAAAACAAAACAAAAAAAAAACTAAAAGAACATGTCAGAAAAGGAATTAGAAGAAGCAAAAGCTTATTTAATCCTAGACCCTTTTCCACTATATAATAATCATCATGAATAGCTACATGTTTACATAATACGTATTTATATCCTATTTAACACGTTCTTTACAATCTCTTACATAAGTATATTTACACGCCACAAAGAAAAGAAATTTTACCTATGTATATAGGTATATATAATGTAAGTAAACAAATAAGTAAAGTACAAAATCTGACCAGATATTTGATGCCAGCTTTCATTACTACTACCTTTTTCATCACACAAAGTGTGTGTGTGTGTGTGTGTGTGTGTGTGTGTGTGTGTGTGTGTGTGTGTGTGTGTGTGTGTGTGTGTGTGTGTGTGTGTGTGTGTGTGTGTGTGTGTGTGTGTGTGTGTGTGTGTGTCCCCAGGTGTGGCTGCTGCCGGTGCTGGAGGCGGTGAAGGTGTCTCCTCTCATAGAGAAGGTCAGCGACCACAAAGACTTCAAGAAGCTGCTCAGGACGAGAACCAATGTTCTGGTGGTCTACACCAAGACAGGTTAGAGAAGACAGACACCCTCTCATAATGGATCTTTTTTTGGATTAGGCTGTGGATTATAACAGAATATAGACCTGGTTAAAGGGGATGATATTAAGAAAAAAGTCTAGCTGGTGGTGAACTTTGCTGTCAGTATAGTTATGTTATGCTACTACATATGGTCTCATATGTAGCAGCATACATTTCTGGTTGACCATCCATTGTTTCTGTCAAGGGAGGAGGCGGGGACAGCAATCCTGCCAGACCATTATAATAAGGGCTCATGGTTATTGCTTGTTATCTCAATGACTCTCAAACCGCTTGTCACTGTAGAGGATGTTGCCGAGTGCTGTAAATACAAATAACATTGGATGTTATATCTAATGTCACAGATTTCATAGACCTATAATATGTTGTATTTAGTATGTCAAACAAATAGAAAAATACACCCTTTAACTTGGAGGTGGTGACTCAGCAGCAGTCACCACCAAAGCATTTTAGTTGTGTTTGAAAGACACACACAACAGCTGCATCCAAACAGCTAAGCAAAAAACGATGATGAAAATGATGCACAAAACACCTAGGACCAGAACCTTTTGACTGTCTCATTTTACCACAGTATCTTAAGATGCATTTAGAATTCATGTTTTGTGCAGCTTTAGCCTGCAGCATGCTAAAGGGATGATCATGGTGGTCTATGTCAGTAATGAACTTGGAAATACTTCTGTTACATTATAGTTTTTTTTCCAACTATTAGGGAACCCTTAATGCACCCCAATAGATTTCAGTTCCATTTTAATTTGCATATTTCTGAGGTGAGGAATGCTCTCAGCAGGTTTGTAGATGGAGCTGCTTGATGCTACTAGTTTTTCTATTTAATAGACCCCCCTATGCCTCAATAAGCAGCAGAGGACCCTCAGAACCTTTAGGCCATTGGATAAGGCTTCGGCGTATCAAGGATTGGCTCTGATTGATCACTGGCTGCGGTGTCACAGACATTCCTTCTTTGCAGGTTTTCTGCCACACTGGTTTAATGTCCTCCTCAGCAACCAATTATCTGACCACTTTAAGCCACATCATATATTCATTCCCCCTCTTGAGTAAAGACGGCCTTGCCCTGTTCCTTACCCACAAGCCTCTGACTTTCTGCCGTCAGTCACATCCCTGTTGAGTTTTGCTCTGGTTGCTCTAGCACCCATCAAACTTTAACAAGTGAGCTTATTAGAAAATCCACCAGTATCTGCTCCATACGTGGTAATAAACTGACACTGAATTGCTGGATGTTTTTGTTACCGACCCGGTGCGAGGCGGGACCCTGGGGAGCCATGTCAGTGCCCCTATATCTAAATATAGCTTTAGCCTGGAGCGTTTAGAGGAATTGTTCTCTTTATGCAGTGAATAACACATTTGGTTTCGGGGGGTTGAAAATGATGTATTGTGTTACACAAGGACTAGAATTTTACACTTTGTTTTCTTTCCTCGCAGGAATCTACTTTGCTTGCCATATCTGATGAAAATCAGTAATAGTGCTGTGTGTTGTTGGAGCTGGTGAAGTTTATTACACACTAGTTTCTCCTCTTTCCTGCAGAACGCAAACTGCACAGCTCAGCCACATTTTCCCTGTGACACAGTAGATTGCGTTAGTCTCCAGTGTTCATGAACGATCCATCTCGTCCATGGATGTTCGTCAGCATTGCTCAGAAAATGGTAGTAAGCAGTGTCGCAGCAGGTACAAAGTAGAGTTCGCCAAAACATACCTGTTGTGCTTCCTCCGTTTGCTGAAAAGTTGGTCTGCTTCAGCAGAGTCTTTGTGCCACCATATAATCCTCACATCCCCTGCTTAGTCACACTATTGTAAGATGTTGAAAGCTGATGTAACTTAAACCCCCTCCCTGAACCCATCCAGTGAAAGGTATTAGAAAACCCTCTCCCATCACCCCTCCATCCGAAACTCGGTGATCTCTTTCTTCGGTACTTGGTGCTTTAGCAAGACACTGAGCTCCACTGTAACTCAATTCTTCTTCACAGGGTCTGACATGACAGTGTCCTCTGTGTCTCGAGGCTCTGGGTTGTCCTCAGCTATTGAACGGTTCTGGTGACGAGGCTGACCATGATTTATTCTGTGTCCTGTAGCTACATCAGGGGACTCCCACCTGAAACTGCTATCAGATGTGGCCCAGACAGTAAAGGGCCAAGGGACTATTGCCTGGGTCAACTGTGGGTAAGTAATGGGATGATTTTAAAAAAAAAAGAAAGGAAAAAAAAGAAACATGTTGTAGGTTGTTCTTCTCCTTCGATCACACCCATTGACTCCCTGTCTTTTTACCTGACATTATGGCCTCCTTTGTACAATTTTCTGACAGCAGTTATAAAGGCAGGTCAATTTGCTCCTCCCAAGAATGTCTCTACTGTCATCAATCTGCACAATTTATGGCTTTTCTACTGGGGTGTAAATGGCCTTGTTTCACGGGTTCTTCTGTAAAGGTGCAATTTGACATTAGGCTACTCACTTATTGGAACTATTGAAGCTTTGGGTCTAATGTGTTAAATCTCTTCATACCATTTAGGTTCACCCTTCGCAATTCTTTTATGGGAGTTTTGTGTACATAATGAAGGCACTGTTTATTTGCCCTCTACGGGTAAAACCAAAAGATGACGCTTCATGTCGTTCTTTGTCAGAGTTTCTGTATCTTCCAGTTTCTGTTATCATTTTGTAATTTTGTTTAAATGTGGTTGTATGCCTCCCATCAAGAGTGTTTTGTGTGTTGTAAGTATTGCTGATAAGTGGCATCAATCGTGTGTGTAGTGGTGAAATGATTAGTCAATCTATTTGTCGATTCCAGGGCTAGGCTTTTTTGCTACTAGTGCTAATACAGTACTGGTACTAACACCAACACTTAACTATTTTGATAATCTTTGAATAATATTTAGTCCTTTTTTGTAAAGATTTTTTGGGGGGGCATTTTAAGCCTTTATTTGACAGGACAGCTGAAGACAGGAAATAGGAGAAAGAGGGGGAAACGCATGCAGCAAAGCGCGGAAGGACTGAGCCTTTGTACCAGGGCGCCCCTAGTCCCTTTTTTAAAGCAAAAATGCCAAACATTCTCGAGTTACAGCTATAATAAACCTAATTGTCTCTGTAATATATTGAAAATTGACAAAACGAGCAATTTTGAAACCTTGAACTTCAGGAAGTTGTGATGGTAATTTGTAATCCAAAGTCATTTTCTGACATTTCATGGACCAAGACATTTATCAGTTGATCAATACTGAAAATAAATAGTTGCAGCCCTACTTGACACAGTTATGGACACTTGGTGCTACAGACGCCATTTTTTATCGACGGCGTCTGTATTGAATACTTGGCTATTACTTGGACAAACGAGCTATTTGAAGATGGTCGCCTTCAGCTCTCAGTAATCACGATGGGTATTTTTCACTGTTGTTTGACATTTTATTGATAAAGCAATTAATCGATTGATCAAAAAATAACCAACAGATATTCAATAGAGTTATACCAACAGTCTTTAGTTGCAGCCCTAGTCTAAAGCATTATTTTATTATTTTCTCTATACTCCACACACACTTTCCCACAGAACAATACATCTGTCATCTGTCTTTCTGAAGCACATCTATTTCCATCCCACACTGTGGAAGTGTTTGCATTAGGCAAATACTAGATACTCCCAAGACACTGGCAAGAATTGTTTTCTTTAAGCACAGCTTGCTTTGCTCCCCAATGATCTGACTTTAGCTCTTTGTTCTTTCTGCCCTTCCTGGTGTTCAGTTCCACTTACTTAAATTTTTTTGTTGTTTTTATACCTGTCAACCCATCAACTGCATGAACTGTCTCTCTCACCAGAGAGGAAAGAATGTATCATAAAACAGGAAACTGTGAGGAAGGCAGTAACTTCCCTTTGACACCTGGTGCTCATTGCACCATTCACAATCTCTCTCAAGCTTTTTCGGGATTGAATCCCAAGTGTTGGCCAACAGACAGGAAGAGAAACTAAACTCAAAAGGCATTGTCTGATGTTTTGGTGTCCATATTTTTCTTCAAAGACACTCCATGATACGTGTCTTTGTTTTACTGTTTACTTTTCGACTCAGTTACTGTTTTTGTCTGGGAGAGTATGGTATCATCTCTCTCTTCCTTCGCCAACAATTCCAGCATGCTAGAGAGTGTGCTAATGCTAAGCAGAGATTTATACTTGGCCAGATTCTTGCCAGGGGACCTAGAGCGAGCCGGGTTCATCACTGCAGGACAAATGGATCCGGTGCCAGGCTCTGTAGAAAAGCATTGTGCTATTTGGCATATTTCACCACCATCTCAAATGGGCCGGTTCCAAATTGAAGCTCCAGCTGCGAGCTCATGGTGGACAGAGGGAGAGAGAGAGTAAAGCGCATATCACAGCGTGAGAACGGTCAGCCCTGCCAAGGAAGAGGGCCACCAAGGCCAGAATGACACACTTTGAACAGATGACAGGCAACTGAGTGTTGGCCAACAGGGATCCATGAGAGGGAAGGATGATCTCATACAGGAAGGGAGTACAGGACTGTGCTGCCCTGCTCCCATTCTTTTACACATTTACAACAGACATAGGGCATGGTAAGAAACTTGGTCTTGTCTGGATTAATGGAAATAGCAGAGCGCAAACAAGCACAGCACGGATTAGGATTTGTGCTTTGGAATAATTAAATGGCATGCCGGGCTTCATCCTCTTTGCATGATCAACCCATCATTGATCCTTTACAAAAGGGACTCTGTTGACTTTGGCCTAATTCAACAGTTTGGCTCCAACCTTTTGTATTTAATTTAAATGATTCCCCAATCTTAAAGGTGCACCTCACACAACCACCTTGTTGCGTCAAGTTTTTTTTAGTTTGTGTACTAACCCAAATAATATCTTACAAAAGTATAATCCACCTTGAGGAGCCATGAAGTAGCGATGCTGGGAGTAGGGAAATCCTTTTAGAGTACCTTATTTTATTAATTAAAATATTGATATTTAATGCCAGCGTATCAATTTTTCGCACTGCAAGGACTATATATTGCCGTATCAATATTTTGTCCCACCCCTACTGCTTAAACAAACAGGGTTATTATGGGCCAGTTTAGTGTAGACCTTTTCTTCTACTTTTGTGATGAGTAATGTGTTTTCTACCTTCATTTCTGTAAAAATTATGTCTTAATCCTAACAACACATGATTGTCCAATAGTATTTCTTGGCATCTACTGTGCTGTGACAGTGTATATCCTCATCTCATCTGTTTGTCAGCACCTTATAACTTACCATCAGCCTCCCCCCCCCCCCCGGCTTATCCTCCTCAACTCTACTTTAGAGTCATAGACCTTTTATCCTAGAGATGAATGCACAACAGTTGTGCTCATCCGGGCATCTGATGAACTGCCATTCATGGCCTTTGTTCTTTCTGTACTGAACATTAGCTAGTGAGTCATTCTAACTTCTCTGGGCTTGCATTTGTACTGCAGTTAAGAAACATAATGCCACGCAGCCTTTTTCTCTGAGTGAGTTTTACTGTGCATGTATGACCAAAGAGGCCAAAAGTCCATTTCCATTGTTGTATTGGTCCGTACCCAGGTAACCAGGCAAACATTCAGTGTAAGAGTAAAAAATGACATAACATTATTTATAATACGTTTATTTGATTCACAGCTGCTACATATAGTGTTTTGACCTCGACAACCCAACTGCATTTTACCGCAAACTTGCGACTAGTTAACTTTCTAAAGCAGGCGCAATCTCTTGTTTGCTAAGAGTCAGGTTGGGAGTCCAACATTAACACACTGACAACATTGTATTCAGAATATAAAATATTTTTATAGCACTTTTTAAGGTGCGATTGTGTAAAGGTGTTCACGAGATGGATACCAAACATTGGTGAACTTGTGAATTTCGCAAGCTGTCTTCTCTCCTTTATGGAGACAGACGCTGTGTGCACCGTGGGAGGAGCTGTGTGTATGTGTGTGTATGTGTATGTGAGCGAGACGCAAGTGACAGAGAGACGGATGAGAGCAGGGAAAGGAAATGCAGCTTAACGTGTTTTAAATAGCGTTTAAAAAAAAAATAATAATAATAACGAAACACAATGTGCGGCGGCCGGTGTTGATAGTGTGGCGCACCGCCACACATTAGTCTATGTGTGGGAAACCCTGGGCTCAGAGTTCTCCATTTGGGATCCTTTGTTCAGTTGCTTTTGTTATTTCAACTGTCAAAATTGCCCCACTGCACACCTTTAAAATCATTGAAATCAGTTTCAGCAGTTTCAATTATTGACATGACAGCATGTACAGTGGTGTGAAAAAGTGTTTGCCCCCTTCCTCATTTCCTGTTCCTTTGCATGTTTGTCACACTTAAGTGTTTCGGAACATCAAACCAATTTAAACAAAAGTCAAGGACAACACAAGTAAACACAAAATGCAATTTGTAAATGAAGGTGTTTATTATTAAAGGAGAAAAAAAATCCAAACCATCATGGCCCTGTGTGAAAAAAGTGATTGCCCCCCTTGTTAAAACATACTATAACTGTGGTTGTCCACACCTGAGTTCAATTTCTCTAGCCACACCCAGGCCTGATTATTGCCACACCTGTTCACAATCAAGGCATCACTTAAATAGGAGCTGCTTGACACAGTAAGGTCCACCAGAAGATCCTTAAAAGCTACACATCATGCCGAGACCCAAAGAAATTCAGGAACAATTGAGAAAGAAAGTAATTGAGATCTATCAGTCTGGAAAGGGTTATAAAGCCATTTCCAAAGCTTTGGGAATCCAGCGAACCACAGTGAGAGCCATTATCCACAAATGGCGAAGACATGGAACAGTGGTGAACCTTCCCAGGAGTGGCCGGCCGCCCAAAATTACCCCAAGAGCGCAGCGACGACTCATCAAGAGGTCACAAAAGACCCCACAACAACGTCCAAAGAACTGCAGGCCTCACTTGCCTCAGTTAAGGTCAGCGTTCATGCCTCCACCATCAGGAAAAGACTGGGCAAAAATGGCCTGCATGGCAGAGTTCCAAGGAGAAAACCACTGCTGAGCAAAAGAACATCAAAGCTTGTCTCAATTTCTCCAGAACACATCTTGATGATCCCCAAGACTTTTGGGACAACATTCTGTGGACCGATGAGACAAAAGTGGAACTCTTTGGAAGGTGTGTGTCCAAGTATATCTGGCGTAGAAGGAACACTGCATTTCATAAAAAGAACATTATACCAACTGTAAAATATGGTGGTGGTAGTGTGATGGTCTGGGGCTGTTTTGCTGCTTCAGGACCTGGAAGACTTGCCGTGATAAAAGGAACTATGAATTCTGCTGTCTACCAAGAGATCCTGAAGGAGAATGTCCGACCATCTGTTCGTGTACTCAAGCTGAAACGAACTTGGGTTCTGCAGCAGGACAATGATCCTAAACACACCAGCAAGTCCACCACCGAATGGCTGAAGAAAAACTAAATGAAGACTTTGGAGTGGCCTAGCCAAAGTCCTGACCTGAATCCTATTGAGATGTTGTGGTATGACCTTAAAAAGGCCGTTCATGCTCGAAAACCCTCTAATGTAACTGAATTAGGACAATTCTGCAAAGATGAGTGGGCCAAAATTCCTCCAGGACGCTGTAAAAGCCTCATTGCACGTTATCGCAAACGCTTGGTTGCAGTTGTTGCTGCTAAGGGTGGCCCAACCAGTTATTAGGTTTAGGGGGCAATCACTTTTTTCACACAGGGCCATGATGGTTTGGATTTTTTTTTCACCTTTTAATAATTAACACCTTCATTTACAAATTGCATTTTGTGTTTACTTGTGTTGTCCTTGACTATTGTTTAAATTGGTTTGATGTTCGAAACACTTAAGTGTGACAAACATGCAAAGGAACAGGAAATGAGGAAGGGGGCAAACACTTTTTCACACCACTGTATATCATTGAGCATGACAGGAAATGCATTGTTGTTTTCAAAAATTTAAATTTAGATTTTTCTGCCAGATATTTCGATTTGCAATTTTGTTTTAGCTACATATTGCACCTTCTACAAAAATGTTAAAGTAATAAAAAATAAATGAAAAATCCTCTGAAAATGGGACATTTCTTTTAACAATCTGTGTTATGCAATATTATTCCAGCATGTATCTTATGAAAAGAACAGTAAATATAATAATGAAAAGAGGAATAAAAAATGTTTAACCAAACATTCAACGAAATAATTCACATTCGATGAATTGCGGTCTTCACGATTAGCTATTCACATTCTTTCAAATAGGGATTTCGATTTGAAAACGATTAATCGTTCAGCCCTTTTGGGAATTTACAAGGTTTACTGTCTTCCGGATTGATATTACTTTGTCATGTCACTAAACAGTTATGCAAAGTTGTAATACATGACATCTAACAACAAATATCTTTTTGGATAGAATAGAATTAAAAAAAAAAAAAAAGTCTACTTGGATGAGAGTCCTTGGCTACTTTGTACTGGTTTGGAGTTTCCTTGATAGATTTTGTGATAACCTGTATGGAGTTTATTGAGGACATTTTCCTCACAGCCTTTGACACTTGTGGCAATGTTTCAAGGAGTAGCAGACTGGTTTTAAATCGGATGACTGAGCGTCATCTCCAGATACGTGTCGAGGTCACATCTGCTCCTGGTGTGCCCCAACCGGTGCCATCTGCCTTCATGAGTCAGCAAAATATGGCATAAAGCACACAGTCATTACCTGAAATACTGTCTGTCAACACAACCTTCCTCATATAGTCCAAAACTGCACTTGGGGCCATAATGGAATTTCACTTCTTTGAATTTATTAGCATCAGGCCTTTTCTCCATGCAAATATCTCCCTCCATATTTCTTTCTCTAATTAATGCATACATATACCTTGCTCTTACAGAAGAGGAAGAGTACTTCATGCTGCACATAATGCTTCACTGTAGCAAGTGTGAAGTATGTGTAGGTAGGTAGCTAGACGTATATTTATTTCCTTTCCAACTATGGCCTTTTTTTCAATTACAGAAATAAACCTCTATACAGCCGAGAGTTTCGGTATGCTTACAGGCTGTACAGTATATCTTGTAATCAGCATTGTATTCCCATAACCGATGTTTGTGTATGCATACTGGAGCACTAATAAATGGAGCAGGGAGCCTTGTTTATATAGCACTGTACATGTGAGACTGATCTCATGAAATGTTAATGGAGTTATGTCTCTTTATAAATGCAGCATCTTCGCTTCTCCTTTCTTAATTCAATTCAGTGAAGCTTTATTGGAAAGACATTGTGACCAAAAACGTGTTGACAAAGCATATTTTTACACAGAATTAAGTGCATAATACACAATGAATACAAATAATGTTAGCAGTACAAGGAATATAACTAGCATTTACTGAACAGAAGCAAAATTATGTGGATTATATAAAGAAGCAAGAAAAATACCTTGGGGGGAGGGGGGCGGGGGTTTAACATGAAAAGATGCTGAGACAGATAAGTTTTAGGCAGCTGTATATATTGTACTAGTTCTGTCACATCAACGGTTTCACCAAGGAGAGTTTAAATAAGCTCTTTTATTGTTAGGAGGACCGGAAAACTTTGGGGGGAAATTCTAAAGTTTTCAGTGCTAACCCATTCCAATAGATAATTGATGAAAGCTTCTCATTTTCTACAAAACTTTGCATTTCTCTATGAATGCGAAGTGATTTTATGAATCGTTTGTTTTAGATTATTTAAAATGTTGACCTTTATATATATATATTTTTTAATCTCCAGAGACTCAGAGGGCCGTAAGCTCTGTAAGAAAGTGAAGGTGGACCCAAGCTCCAAACGCGGAGGAGCAGAGCTGCTGCATTACAAGTGAGTAAACACAAACTCAGCTGGCTGTCAGACACTTTTCCATACTTCAGTGCTTTCTGGAAATGAATACCGTGTCCGCAGCTTAAGAAGCATGTTGTTCACCATTTACTCCTTGTGTTGTGAGCACTGTGCCTGGTGTGTCTTGCAGAGATGGGACGTTCCACACAGAGTACAATAGGCCCGCCACCTTCAAGGTGAGTGTTCAGCTGAAATCCTGCTAAGCTTTTCAGCTCAAGTGCAGCACAGTTGGTCTCTTTGCGTCTGTCTAGTATTAACTAATGGCTCTTCACTTTCAGTATTAATTATTTTGTCAGTCATACCATTATTAACCATATTATACTTTCCTGTGCAGCCCAGTGTGTCTGTGTCCATTTAATGTGATCCGTTAGGTAGATAACAGCAACTTCACTCTGCCAGTTTTATTACGATTGTGGATGAATAACTGAAGGTATCATTTAAATGTGAATTCTCTGACTAATATTGCGATAGATATAGCCTCTAGACCTGTTTTTGATGTCACTATGATTACGCCATGATTCTGTGACATAACGCTCCAAGTGTAAGCCTAAGTGAAAAAATCTAAATAGCAATTTTTCACCTGTAGCTAGCAGGGGGTTGCATCTTAAAGTGCTCAAATTATGCTCATTTTCAGGTTCATAATTGTATTTAGAGGTTGTACCAGAATAGGTTTATGTGGTTTAATTTTCAGAAAACACCACATATTTGTTGTACTGCACATTGCTGCAACTCCTCTTTTCACCCTGTGTGTTGAGCTCTCTGTTTTAGCTACAGAGTGAGACATCTCAGTTCTGTTCAATCTTTGTTGGGAGTCGCACATGCACAGTAAGTACTGCTAGCTTGTCAGAAGCAGAGTATGAGGGAGTGCCATGCTAGCAGCTAGGTGAGCATTATAACGTGTTACAAAGTGACGCACGTTCGTCACCGAAGTAAAGGCTGGACTACAATAGAGCTGTTTGGAGCAGTTGGTGAACAGTGTTTTCTCTGTAAGATGGTAAGTCCCTTAGGAGTGGACTTTGGACTTTTTCACTTTGTAAACCTATAATCTGCACAAAAAGATATAACACAATAAAGGAAAGGGGAAAAGCCAAAAAGCATGAGCACTTCAAAGTACTTTCATGATTTCACAAATGTCTGTACCTGCTAAGAATGTTATAATGTCTGCCTGGGGTGAAATCAACGCTTAAATCACTGGACACACAATCGCAGATCTTGCAATTTGACGTGCTCAAAAATCAAATATGTATATATTTAAATAATGATAAACTCTTCAGCCCTAATTAAGATTCTTTAAAATATGTCGAACTGACTTTTTCTGTTGGTTTCATCTGTGTTTATAAGAAGCCCATCATCTGGGAGCTATAACTCCTTTGTTTTTGACTGTTATATCATTCTGCTTGCTAGTGTTTTGCCCATATTTCTTTCCATGGCAGATGGAAAGGCCTGTGAAAGAATAAAACACCAAAAGTCTCAGTTTAAACTATTAACAAGTAATCCTGATAATAAGATCATAAGCATTACATATTCTGCCCGTGTCCACACTGTCACTGCTGAATGAAATATTTCCTGCTGTTGCCTCTGAAGACATATGGTTCATTATATTTACAGGCAGCTTTACCAAGCCCATTACCAGACACTTAAATGTATTGAAATAGATTTGACACTTCTTGGATGGACGAACATGTTGGTCTGTATGAGCTTCCATCTGGCACAGCCTACAGTGTTGCCTCTACTAAATGTAGGTGTGACTTTAGAAGTGACAATGCTCACGTAAATCATCACCAGTCACTCGGTTGTTCACGGGATCATCAAGTGTTGCCTTTTGTATAGACTCACCGATTCGTCATTCTGAATTTTCTTGTCTTTTTTTCTCTATTCAGTCCATGGTAGCGTTCTTGAAAGACCCATCGGGACCCCCACTGTGGGAGGAGAACCCTGAGGCAAAAGACATCGTCCACATAGAGACAGAAAAAGTAAGTAGTGACCGAAAACAACCTTTTGAGCTTCCTTTAAAATAAAGGAGCTTTGGCTGCGCTTTTAGTTGAAGGTATCCAGAACATTAATGTTGATGTACTGTACAGTTTACTGCGATTACAAAGCAGATGCAGGGTCCACCTCTCCTGTCCTGTTGAGGAAGTTGACACAGCAGCATGTCAACCTCTGCAACACAAAACCCCATACGTAAAAACAACCTATCTGGGCTTTATCATCAAAAAACTGCTCGGAGTTGTTCATGAAGTCTACTAACACAGTCTTAAACAATTTTACAGACAGCTCTTGTCCAGCCAGGTCAGATGGTACTTGTATCAACTCCAGCACATTCATCCACGGCCTGACAACCTGAGACACTCATAGATATACTGTAGATGTACAGCATTTTGAAAGCCCTTTTAATTTAATGAACAGCATTTCTGTCTGTTTTTGCCTGCCGATCCACTCATGCCTGGAGGCTTATTGAAGGTGTCAACAAAAGATTGGGCTGAATGTGGGTCTTTTTAGGAAGTAGCTGAGCTCATGAAGGTGGTGATGAGGAGGAGGAGAATAAACTGGTATGGGGGATGATCTTCATGCTGTCCTAAGAAAAAAGTCATTATTTCCCCTGACTTTGCTGATGTGATGACTCTGTGTAATGTACACAGTTTAATAAATTGCTGAAAAAGCAAAGATTATGGTTTGCTCGTTATTTTAGAGCTCTGTATGCTAAACGGAGAGATACTTTGGGAAACCTACCATGGGGCAAGCTGTCAGAGGAATCAAGCTGTTGTATGTCATCATCAACACCAAGCTTGAGTCAACATTAGTGATGTTTTGTTTTTTTGGGACAAATTCAACCATATTATGCACTATACATATCTTTTGTTAATAGATCATACAGCTTCTTAATCATCTTTTTCCCCCCTCTTTCTCTCACTCTTTTTAAGGACTTCAGGAAGCTGCTGAAGAAAGAGGAGAGGCCGGTCCTCTTGATGTTCTATGCTCCCTGTGAGTCCTTTTGATTATCATAGTTTTCAGTAGCTCGCTGTAACGAGGACGAGTGACGTTCTCCTTTCTACACTGCTTGAACATATTGTTATCGGAAGACCGTGTGCCAGGAGAAACTTACAACAGCTATTATTGTCCAAAAAATATGACAAACGTATGATTATAAGATGCCCCATTTGAAGAGAGAGCATATAGTATGTGTAGTATTACATCAGTAGACTGGGGCATACAGTACTTGGCAATACTACATTGTCAAAATAAATACTGCAATGAGTTTTTCTACAGTCATTATACCTGGCCCTTTCTCATCTTTGAACATACTGTATTGTATTATATGTATTTTCATCAGATTGATCTCTCAATTTTTTCAACTAAATCATTTAGTCTGTAAAATATCAGAAACTTGTTAAAATCAACCATCACCTGTTACCAAAGGTCAAGGTGACATTATCATATTGCTTGGATGGTGGAGAGATTTGTGTGTCCCTATGAACCTGAGGGCTGTGTTGTTGTGCTCCTGGTAGGATCTCCCAAGGCAAAGTGGTCTCAGGTGAGGGGCCAGACAAAGAATGGTTCAAAAACCCTATGAGTAACCGAGAGGATCGCCTCCCTACGCCTGCGGGTTGTGGGGGGGGGGAAACTCTGACTGTTGTTTGTGCATATGCACCAAACAAGAGTTCGGAGTATTCAGCCTTCTTGGAGACCTTGAGTGGAGTCCTGCATGGGGCTCCAGTGGGGGACTCCATAGTTCTGCTGGGGGACTTCAACGTGCACGTGGGCAATGATGGAGACACATGGAGAGGCGTGATTGGGAGGAACGGCCTCCCTGATCTAAACCAGAGTGGTTGTGTGTTGTTGGACTTCTGTGCTAGTCATGGATTGTCTATAACGAACACCATGTTCGAACATAGGGATGTTCATAAGTGTACTTGGTACCAGAGCACCCTAGGCCAAAGGCCAATGATTGATTTTATAATCGTTTCATCTGATCTGAGGCCGCATGTTTTGGACACTTGGGTGAAGAGAGGGGCGGAGCTGTCAACCGATCATCATCTGGTGGTGAGTTGGGTCAGGGGGTGGGGGAAGACTCTGGACAGACCTGGTAAGCCCAAACGGGTAGTGCGGGTAAATTGGGAACGTCTGGAGGACGCCCCTGTCCGACAGACTTTCAACTCACACCTCCGGTGGAGCTTTTCGTGCATCCCTGTGGAGGCTGGGGGCATTGAACCCGAGTGGACAATGTTCAAAGTTTCCATTGCTGAAGCTGCGGCGAGGAGCAGGGAAGCCGTCCGACTGAAGGAGGAGTCTTTCCGGGATAGGTTATCCCAGAGGACTTCGGAGGCAGTTGCAGGGTACCGAAGGGCCCGAAGGGCTGCAGCCTCTGCTGTGAAAGAGGCAAAGCAGCAGGTGTGGGCGAAGTCTGGAGAAGACATGGAGAAGGACTTTCGGTCGGCACCAAGGTGCTTCTGGAAAACCGTTCGCCACCTCAGGAGGGGGAAGCGGAGAACCATCCAAGCTGTGTACAGTTAGGATGGGACACTGTTGACCTCAACTGAGGAGGTAATAGGGCGGTGGAAGGAGCACTTTGAGGAACTCCTGAATCCGACTAATACGCCCTCTATGTTAGAGGCAGAGCTGGAGGATGATGGGGGATTGTTGTCAACTTCCCAGGCGGAAGTCACTGATGTAGTCAAACAACTCCACAGTGGCAAAACCCCTGGGATTGATGAGATCCGTCCAGAAATGCTCAAGGCTCTGGGTGTGGAGGGGCTGTCTTGGTTGACACGCCTCTTCAACATTGCGTGGAAGTCTGGGACAGTGCCAAAGGAGTGGCAGACCGGGGTGGTGGTTCCCCTTTTCAAAAAGGGGGACCAGAGGGTGTGTGCCAATTACAGGCCGATAGCCGAACCTCAGACTGAAGAGGAACAATGTGGATTCCGTCCTGGTCGTGGAACAATGGACCAGATCTTCACTCTCGTAAGGATCCTGGAGGGAGCCTGGGAGTATGCCCATCCGGTCTACATGTGTTTCGTGGATTTGGAGAATGGCCGGGTCCCCCGGGAGATACTTGTCACCAATCCTGTTTGTAATATTTATGGACAGGATATCAGGGCGTAGTCGTGGTGGGGAGGGGTTGCAGTTCGGTGGGCTGGGGATCTCATCGCTGCTTTTTGCAGATGATGTGGTCCTGGCATCATCGGCCTGTGACCTTCAGCACTCACTGGATCGGTTCACAGCCGAGTGTGAAGCGGCTGGGATGAGAATCAGCACCTCTAAATCTGAGGCCATGGTTCTCAGCAGGAAACCGATGGAGTGCCTACTCCAGGTAGGGAATGAGTCCTTACCCCAAGTGAAGGAGTTACCTTCACTTGGGGTCTTGTTCGCGAGTGAGGGGACAATGGAGCGGGAGGTTGGTCGGAGAATCGGCGCAGCAGGTGCGGTATTGCATTCAATTTATCGCACCGTTGGGACGAAAAGAGAGCTGAGCCAGAAGGCAAAGCTCTGGATCTACCAGTCAGTTTTTGTTCACCTATGGTCATGAAGGCTGGGTCATGACCGAAAGAACGAGATCCAGGGTACAAGCGGCCGAAATCGGTTTCCTCAGGAGAGTGGCTGGCGTCTCCCTTAGAGATAGGGTGAGAAGCTCAGTCATCCGTGAGGCGCTCGGAGTAGAGCCGCTGCTCCTTCGCGTTGAAAGGAGCCAGTTGAGGTGGTTCGGGCATCTGGTAAGGATGCCCCCTGGGCGCCTCCCTAGGGAGGTGTTCAGGCACGTCCAGTTGGGAGGAGGCCAGTTGGGAGGGATTATATCTCCAACCTGGCCTGGGAACGCCTCGGGATCCTCCAGTCGGAGCTGGCTAATGTGGCTCGGGAAAGGGAAGTTTGGGGTCCCCTGCTGGAGCTGCGACCCCTGCGACCCGACACCAGATAAGCGGACGAAGATGGATGGATGGAGTTAATTTCCTTGTCACCTATTGGTGCTCAATAGTAAAGATGGGATGTGTTGTGCTCAGTTAATATAGTCAGTGGGTTTTCAGTACATCACATCTTTCACAGCAGATAACACACTGCAAGCTGCTATTGACAAAAAAAACAATTCCTGTGGCAGGTGATGGGAACATTTTTGGCAGTCGTATCGATGCTGTCAGAGTGATGATTCCCATCGAATTCTCTGTAATGACCTCTGTTGTTCTGTTTTGTATTTATGTTCCAGGGTGCGGCGTTTGTAAGAGAATGCAGCCCATCTTTCAGCAAGCGGCAACAGAGACCAAAGGGAAATATGTAAGTCAGCTGAACCCCCCCTCCCACACACACACTTTTTAATTGCATTAACTGATCTCTGATCTTTCTCTGGTGTTTGCAGATTAGATCCACAGTGAATGTGTGGATGGTTAGCTTGGCAATCTGCAAAAGTACAGTCTGTCAGTCTGGCCTAAATAAAGGCCTTCCCTGGTTGTATTTCCTGCAAAACTTCTCACAAGTACAATACCATAGCAACCTTTGCACCGTAGGTTTTGCTTTAGCAGGATAATAACTTGAATCGCATTTAAAGGCAATTCAGAATCCCTGATCCCCTCTCTGCTGGACTTGATTTACACTTTATCTGTATTCTGGTTTGCGTTGACCCACCAGAGCAATTACAGTAGTTTATTCAAAAGCCTAGAAGTTTTGACTAGCAATCTGTTTTAATAATTTTAGTGCTTTATATTATTGTACAGGTGTAATCAGTGACTGTATTAAATGGGTTTCTTACTTGGCTTTTAGCTGGCACCTGCAACCACAATTAAGGGCATATGTCCTTCCAGCTGAAGTTTACAACCTCTGTATAGATTAAATGTCAGTTTAGCCTGCCCAGTCTTTGTGTTTCCCACCTAACTTTTCCTTTCTCTGTTTTCCTCCCATTTTCTTCTCCTCCCTGGTCTCCTGGGTCCCCTAAAGACCCATGTTGTCAGTTTGCTGACAAGCAGTATTACAATAGCAAGCAAAGTTGTGGGTGTGTGGGGGGGGGGGGAAGAGTGCTCTGTTGCAAGCTGTTGTAATGTTTTTAACAGCATTGGATTGGACCTTTTTAGTCCTGATTCTCAAAAGCAACCAGAGCCATATGTGATCAGCTAGGGAAACAAATGCCTTGTGATCATAAACACTTCTCCTTAAGCACCAGAAGAAAAATAATCTGAGAGAAAACTCCTTCTACAATGAGAGCAGAGAAAGGCAGCTGCCTGAAGAGATGGTGAAGTAGAGTAATGCGTCGTGTTTGTCTCACGCAAAGCAGGAAATTAATGACAAGATAATTAACTGCATGTTTGTTTAATTATCAAGCATGCTTCTAAGTAGTGAAAATGTAAGCCTCTTAACTGGAAATTAACTGTGTGTGTGTGTGTGTGTGTGTGTGTGTGTGTGTGTGTGTGTGTTGGACAAAGGAAGGTGTTGAGTCAATGCCTGGAATAGCTGAAAGAAAACTTTATATGTGGAGTTGTTTTGATTGTATAATTTCTGTTTTAGGTTTATTTAGTATGATCTCTCAATACCAATTATGATCTTAACTACATACAGCAATATTGTTGAAGGACACTGTCAACTTTAAATAGGTAGAGAAGAGAGAAAGAGCTTGCCATAAGTCATGGACATTTCTAAAGCTCTTTCTAGCTATTTTTGAACAGTGTGTTGTACAATACTTCCTCACAGGGAACCTGGGGATTTGCAGCTGTTTGATTTATATCAAAGAAATGTCTGTATTAGAAAAATATTTTCATTCTTCCATGATTTATTTACCTGGTTCAGGCATTGGATTTGTCACTGTTAACTGTGTCAAAGTATTACCTTACACTGGGAGACTGACTGACCTATGTTACTTTCTACTTACAGTGAGGAGAACAAGTATTTGATACACTGTCGATTTTGCAGGTTTTCCTACTTACAAAGCATGTAGAAGTCTGTAATTTTTATCGTAGGTACACTTCAACTGTGAGAGACGGAATCTAAAACAAAAATCCAGAAAATCACATTGTATGATTTTTAAATAATTAATTTGCATTTTATTGCATGACATAAGTATTTGATCACCTACTAACCAGTAAGAATTCCGGCTCTCACAGACCTGTTAGTTTTTCTTTAAGAAGCCCTCCTGTTCTCCACTCATTACCTGTATTAACTACACCTGTTTGAACTCGTTACCTGTATAAAAGACACCTGTCCACACACTCAATCAAACAGACTCCAACTTCTCCACAATGGCCAAGACCAGAGAGCTGTGTAAGGACATCCGGGATAAAATTGTAGACCTGCACAAGGCTGGGATGGGCTACAGGACAATAGGCAAGCAGCTTGGTGAGAAGGCAACAACTGTTGGCGCAATTATTAGAAAATGGAAGAAGTTCAAGATGACGGTCAATCTCCCTCGGTCTGGGGCACCATGCAAGATCTCACCTCGTGGGGCATCAGTGATCATGAGGAAGGTGAGGGATCAGCCCAGAACTACACGGCAGGACCTGGTCAATGACCTGAAGAGAGCTGGGACCACAGTTTCAAAGAAAACCATTAGTAACACACTACGCCGTCATGGAGTAAAATCCTGCAGCACACGCAAGGTCCCCCTGCTCAAGCCAGCGCATGTCCAGGCCCGTCTGAAGTTTGCCAATGATCCAGAGGAGGAATGGGAGAAGGTCATGTGGTCTGATGAGACAAAAATAGAGCTTTTTGGTCTAAACTCCACTTGCCGTGTTTGGAGGAAGAAGAAGGATGAGTACAACCCCAAGAACATCATCCCAACCGTGAAGCATGGAGGTGGAAACATCATTCTTTGGGGGCAAAGAATTCCTTTTCTGCAAAGGTGACAGGACGACTGCACCGTATTGAGGGAAGGATGGATAGGGCCATGTATCGCGAGATCTTGGCCATCAACCTCCTTCCTTCAGTAAGAGCATTGAAGATGGGTCGTGGCTGGGTCTTCCAGCATGACAACGACCCGTAACACACAGCCAGGGCAACTATGGAGTGGCTCCGTAAGAAGCATCTCAAGGTCCTGGAGTGGCCTAGCCAGTCTCCAGACCTGAACCCAATAGAAAATCTTTGGAGGGAGCTGAAAGTCCGTATTGCCCAGCGACAGCCCCGAAACCTGAAGGATCTGGAGAAGGTCTGTATGGAGGAGTGGGCCAAAATCCCTGCTGCAGTGTGTGCAAACCTGGTCAAGAACTACAGGAAACGTATGATCTCTGTAATTGCAAACAAAGGTTTCTGTACCAAATATTAAGTTCTGCTTTTCTGATGTATCAAATACTTATGTCATGCAATAAAATGCAAATGAATTACTTAAAAATCATACTATGTGATTTTCTGGATTTTTGTTTTAGAGTCCGTCTCTCACAGTTGAAGAGTACCTATGATAAAAATTACAGACTTCTACATGCTTTGTAAGTGGAAAAACCTGCAAAATCGGCAGTGTATCAAATACTTGTTCTCCCCACTGTATTAACTAACATTTTGGCCCACAGTGAAATATTTCAACTATTATTTAGATGACTTTAGTGAAAATATTATAAATATTGCTAACATACCATGCACTGCAAACATGTTTGTTAGAATTGTACACTGTAATGAATATATGTACACATGATAACACACTAAAGCATTAAATGCTAAACATTTCTTTATGCTAACTGCACATGACGTTAGCAAGCTAATGTCAGCATGTTAACAAACTAACATTCCAGATATTTCATGCTGATTGAACGTAAGCTAACTATGAGCATTTTAAGATTTTAACATTAGTATAATAACACACTTTTAGTCCTGATGCAAAACAAGTGCATTAACTATTCAAATTGTCTAAATCCATTAAGATGCTAACAAGTGTGTTGCACCTAATGAAAGGTTGTTCTTGTATAAATTTTTAACGTGTTAATCAGGTCTATAGTTGGATGCCTATTTCAGTTTGCTGTTTCACGGTGCAGTCTCTCTTCATATTTTGAGTAATCCATCTTTTTGTTTTGAAGCCCTCTGATCGTGACTAACGTGTTTGATGTTTCATGTCCTTTATCTTTCTCGTCTCTCTGCCTTCACTTTTCTTCACCTCCCTGACAACCCACATCTCATTTTCCCCTTTATTTTTATGTTTTTTTAAGGTACTGGCGGGGATGAATGTGCACCCAGCTGAGTTTGACGGCCTCAAGCAGGAGTACAACGTCAAAGGCTACCCGACCTTCTGCTACTTTGAGTGAGTCGAGTCCTCTCATCCGTCTCACTTAAGGCTCAGCCCTCACTTCCAAGGCTCAGAACATCAGAGTAGGGCCACTTCAAAAGGAAAAGTGCAAACACCAACAGACCTAGTGGTGAACTTACAACTTGCAATGGTGGCCCTTGAGGTTCAGAACTTGCTTATACCAGGTGTAAAAGAGAAAGTTTCTGAGAAGCTTTGGGATCCCCCTTTGAAAAAAGTAAACTCGCAGGAGGGGGGTCAATGATGTTGTATGCAGCTGGGTGCCACTGTCAGGGAGTGACATAGACACACAGGTGGTTCTATAGGGTTGGCTACAAAGTGGAGCTAAAATTATTAGTCGATTAATGGATTAGTTGACAGGAGTGTTTTTCTACCAGAGGCCTCTGCTTCAGTAAGATGCAGTTGTCTGCATGATACAACAGCGTATAAAGGCCATTGTAGGAAAAAAGATTATATTATGGAGCCGGGGGAGGGGGGTAATTTTCAGAGAAAAAACTCACAAAATTAAAGTCATAAATTTACGAGAAACTATGATATTCTCTGAGATTGAAGTGGTAAATTTACAAGAAAAAATATCGGAGAAACTGTTTTTTTTTTGTCAAGGAATCACATCACTTCACTTTGCAGGTTGGATCAACCTCATCACATCCAGACACTGCTGCTTGCCGTGAGAAAGATTTTTATCTGGGACTTGGGATGTAAATTATATTTAAACCACTATCTTACTACAATCTTGTATCACATCATGTTGCTCACCACAGCCACACATAGGCCAGCTCCAGTTAGACATGCAGAGGGAACAGATACCTGCTCCCTTCAGATGTGTTTAAACAGAGTCCCCAGCGTAAAGGAAATGCCTTACAGTAATAAGGGCACTATGGAACACAAGTGTTTATATTCCCAGTGCCAAGCCCAAACTTGGTTGGTGCGCACTTCACGGCATTGTCATTTCAAAGTCTAGCATTTTTAATTATTAATACGCCAGACTAAGTAAAGGCTTTTAATACACTGTGCCAACGTTTTTTCATCTTGAAGAACACCTTAAGGCCACATGTGAAATTGATTTAGCATTTTTCTGCGGTCTCTGCGTTTCATTTTAATGTTTGAAAGACATGTATGCTGATGGTATTCTAAGAATTTCAGTTTACTGCTCAGCCCTGGTGTTACATATACATAAAGACAAAGTTAGTAGCCACTAACACAGTAGGGGATGAGAGTGTCTGACTGATAGTGTTTGTTAATGCAGAACGACTCTCCCACATACACACACACACACACACACACACACACACACACACACACACACACACACACACACACACTGCACCATCCTCATATTTACAGTGTTTTTAACTGTGTGCTGGTGCTTCGTAGCTCCCGCTCTGTTCTCCACGTCTTATTCCTCCTGCACCAGCTTTATCATCCCCATTTCCACATTAAACACTCTCTCATTCCAGTCTGGCCTTTTAATTAGACCGGGACTGATTAAGTGCCTCTGTGGTTAGTCGATGTGTGTGTGTGTGTGTGTGTGTTTGCCCTCTTCCTCTCTGTGTGTGTGTGTGTGTGTGGGGGTGTGTGTGTGTGTGGGTGTGGGTGTGGGTGTGGGGGTGTGTGGCTGAGCTAGAGCCAGTCCGTTAGCTTGGAGCGCATTAGTGTCAGCGCAGGGCTAGCTAATGACCATCTGAGCCCATTGGCTTCAGTAATGAGCCCCTCACTGATAAACAGCAGCTTATCACTGCAGGTTAAATCGGCATCAACACCACTGGAGTTATCTCGCCGTTGCACCCGCTGTAAGACCAAGTGTTCAAGGTCTTTTACCTTTTTAGTCCTGCAGATTAAGAAAGCTTACTACCCAAAACAGCAGCACACCTTAACTTTCTATCAATAACAAACATGAAAGTGAAACTATTTCAGCTTCTTTGTCCTTGCTGTGTCCTTTAACCAAGAAAAACATCCAAGACTGTCAGGCAAATTACATTTATTTGACACAACTTGATTTTCACAAAGTTTCGGTGTATTTTACAGCAGCAGAGATAAAGCAAGCAAATATAGAGATCATAAATCTCACTGATTGAATTCCAAGCAGCTTCTTTCCGCCACGGTAGTCGGTTCACTTAAAATGCAAGTTTTAAGCTCAAAATCCAGTGTGTGTAATCATCTATCGCCTTTTAATATTGTCCGCTTCATATCTCGGGAGCTGTAACTGCGGTCGTCACCACCCTCTGTGTTTGCAAAATCTCACTGGCCAGAGCCAGTTACTATTGACACTGATCCTTCAGCCCTGGGCTTTTCAGCCTTCATTTAGTCACAGCGAATAGCAGAGTAGATAAACTCATTCCTGTGAAGAAAATCTGCTTAAGTTTTGAATCTTTTCAGACTGTGGAGCTGAGGAGATGTTTCCGGCTCATTTCAAATGCATTACAACAAGTCACTGGCAGTTCTGATGAGCACTTTTATGCTAACATACAAAATACACGGAGGAAAGAGTATTAATCATTTGTTGAACTTTTCATCAGAGCCTTTTGTCAGCTCCTTTTGGCTTTGAGCTGTTCTGCTTCTTAAATGTCTGACCAAGCTCTTTGTCTTAGAAACTGGGTTATGTTATGTTTGCTATGATTGTGTGCAGGATCATGTTTTTTTTTTTTTTTTTTTTTTTTTCGTCACACATGACCTGGATTACTCGGTTTCTTCAGTGTATGTTCTGCAGGAAGTGAGGAGGAATCAAACCTCACTACTTTGAGGTTTGAGTTGAGTTTGAGTTTCCTCTGTCAAGTATCAATAACTGAAAGTTGTCACAGAAGATTCTTAGGCTTGCTTGTTTATGTCATTACTTTAACTTCATTCTAGATTGTATGTCTTATTTTGTTAAAATAACAATAAACGCTGTTTTATATGATATAAATAATAATATTAGGCGGGCAGCTTTTGCCCACACTGTCTAAACAATCGGTGCATTTAAAAAAACGTTGGGACCAAAAATTGTAATTAATTCATAAAGCTGCTGATTTTTGTGAAATGAGCTCAGATTTATATGCATACAGTAATCACCACCTTGTGCTAACATGAGTAAATAAAAATCATACTGTTGCTATTATTGGTGCATTTATATGTAACAACAGCGCTGTTTGTGCGAGTGTATGTTGAAGATGGAAATTTAATTAAAATAAAATGATGGCTTAATCTAGGATTAGGATATTGACCTAAACTGGTTAATATATAAATAAAATTCCAAATCTGATCATGTTTTTAGGGGCATTCTGTGATTTCTTGGGGTATTTTTTTCCCTTTATCACTCTGAATTTCTGACTCTGACTACTTCTATGTACAGGCAGTGAATATATACTCAGTAGACCGATTTGTCAGTGGGGTATTCCCTCTAAATAAACAATATATGTTGTAGAATTAACCAGTGAAGTAAGGTTTTACAAGGTGTTGTTTTATATCAAATGACAGATATCCTATTGGCTGTGGTAAAACTCTTTAAACAGTACCAAGCCATGTGTGTGTCCGTTGCTGACAGATGGTTTAGAAATCATCTTGTTCTTGTGCTCTGTTATCTTTTAGGAAGGGGAAGTTCCTTTACCACTATGAAAACTACGGAGCCACAGCCAAGGATATGGCAGACTGGATGAAGAAGTAAGTATGGTCCTAATCACTTCACCCACTAAAGATGCATTTAGACTTATTAAAGTGCAGACTTCAAGATGTTTGTGTCCACAGATGTTTTAGCTGAAGAACTAAGAACAGAACTTTCAAACTACATTTTGCCTTCTGTCTTCTACAATAAGTAAACGGCTTTAATCTCTCACAGTAAATGTCTGGCATCAGTTTTTCCTTTCGCTGTGGTTTCATCACACCTTTTCTTGTCCCTCCTAACCCTCACTCACCTTGCCAAGGTGTCATCAATCTACACCTGCTCTGTTCTTGTCTCATTTTTCTTTCTCACCTTGCCTCACCCTCTCTGCCTGTAACCCGGTGTGTCTTGGCTCTCCTGCTTCCTTTTTCCCTCCATCTCCCTTTTCCATTTGTGTTAAGGGCCTGGCTGGAAAGCCATGACTGTCCACAAGATTGCAAGGATAGGTCACAGCAGCACTTTCACAGCTATCACAGGAAAAGGAGGCAGACAGGCAGAGGATGTATTCTAGCTACACACTCTTTAGCCAAGAGGCATAACAACTCCCTCCCGGATCCTAAGACTTTACTGCTCTATCCATTCTACTCATTCGAAGCCCAGCAGTATAATTTAGAAGTGGTGCCAAGCCTTGCAATCAGGCAATTATGCTGCCAGAATGGTTGGTCGCCATGTTTCAAATTAAGGGATAATCTTGATAATAATTACACCTCATATTTCAGTGAAAAAAGTTGATTGACCATGACAGAGGTTAAACAGAGTTTAACAAACACATTTTTATAGTTTTCTCTTCCTCTCTCTGGCACAAAACAAAAAAAATTGAATGGATGGACTGACCTTCATTTACACATAAATATCTTTTTATATGGTAAAAAGGTGGAAGACTGGCCTAGATGAGGAAAAGCTGTTTTTGCAATAAACGTTGTTGAAGGGGTTTTCAGGAAGGTCTAATTTGCTGTGTTCATATTTTCTAGTCGTTGTGTCCATTGTGCTCTCTTTGTCAGATTCAGCTGTCTCAGTTTTTTCTTTTATTCCCCTCTCAGTTTCACTTGATTCACCCCTTTTCACTGGAGTGAATCATTACCCTTTGCTCTTTGCATTGACAGGAAATGTTACACCTATGGCAAAGAATACATTTGCTAACAGGAACAATAGTTACTCTCTCATCACGCTGTTTGCTTGCTTTTGTACATTGCACATCAAAACATCTGTTGACATCTAGTTTATACCAATCCCCGTTCTTTTCTCGAGAGTCTAGATTCAAGGCAAAATGTGGAAACAGAAGTAGAGGTAACAGAAGTAGTGGTTATCAAATCTGTCCTCTGCAGCAGTGTCACACCAATAATTGGGTAGCACACGGTTGGTATTGTTGTATAGAGGAAGCCCAGGACAGAACTGCCAATAGTGTTTCATTAGTGCTCCTACTAGTGATCATGAGCTTTTTATATATCAAAGAGATGTATACTAGACAGATGACATTCTGGATGAAAGATGCATGTCTGGAGGATATGAAGCACCCTAGTTGGTGTGTGTGTGTGTGTGTGTGTGTGTGTGTGTGTGTGTGTGTGTGTGTGTGTGTGTGTGTGTGTGTGTGTGTGTGTGTGTGTGTGTGTGTGTGTGTGTGTGTGTGTGTGTGTGTGTGTGTGTGTGTGTGTGTGTGTGTGTGTGTGTATTGCGTGCACTTGTTTATATCTGTGTCCACTCGTTCTTGGCATTGCAGCACTGTGCTCTGTCATCAAGGCGGGGCTGCTCTGGTCCAGATGTGTGTGTGTGACATATTGGGTGGAGAGTTGGCTACAGCTGTGTCAGATTTTTGCTCCATACAGATTTCACGCTTGAATGTCTCTTCTTTTTAAAATGTCCCTCACCTCTGTTGCCCTTGCTGTATCCCCTTCCTGTTTCAGCCCTCAGCCCACCCAGCCAAAGACCCCCGAGGTGCCGTGGACGGAGACAGACTCCCCAGTCTTCCACCTGACCGATGAGTCCTTTGACAGCTTCCTGGAAGAACATCCTGCAGCCCTGGTCATGTTCTACGCACCCTGTGAGTAAGAAAACAAGTTGAAAAAGAGCAGGGCTGCAACCAATTATTTTGTTCATAATCAATCAATGATTTGATCCATACAATATCATAATATAGTGAAAATGAAGTACCCAGAGTTGATATCTTTAAAATGCTGTTTTTCTTTTCCAACGATCAGTTGTAAAACCCAAATGATATTGAATTTACATAAAAGAGAGTAAAGCGGCACAGAAACTGAAACCAGCCAACATTTGCCATGTTTAAAGAATAACTTATAATAATACATTATTAATGAATTATCAAAGTGTTGTTGATTTATTTTCAGTAGATTGACTAAAACATTATACAGCTAATCGTTTCTGCACTGAAAAGATAAGTGAAACTCCTGTGCCAGTTCTAGGTAGGAGTAGTATTGAGGTCCTCCAAGAATAAGACTGTGGGACTACTGTTAAAAAATCAATAGTGGATTTGTTGGGGACAGATTTCAGCTGTGGATTAATACACATTTGGTGATGTATGTATATACAGCAGCAGGACGCTGTATGTGGGATTGACTCATACAGCGGGACAGTGGCGCTCTTTAGCACAGAGGAATAAGATTATATATCAAACTTTGGATACAAAGACAATACTTTTTAGTAGGATCAATTTATTGTTAGTTTTGGTATTTTCATGGAATGCATTGACAATTAAAAAAAAAAAAACTATTACCAGCCTTGTCCTTTAGCAAACCCCTTTTCACCATCAGAAATACATAGCAAGTCGTCAGAAAAGAGAAAGTAGTTTAATTTGCAAAATATGTGTCAGATGAGGTTCACATTCTTTCCTGCTGTGGAAAACATTGTTTTGCAGATTCTCTCAGGCAGAGCTGTTATTTAGTCACGCAAACAACATCACAGTTTCACTGTCATGCTTAAGTATTAACAGTCAGAGACTTGAAATGAAAAATAAACCCAAAGACAAGCTGGCTGCATTAGCTTTTTTGTATCATACGATCGCACACAAGCTCATCTTCCACAGCAGAATACTTCATTGTTGCCATATGGTTTTACATAGGCCTGCTTGTCGTTTTCATTCATGCACCATATTGTCGTCGTTACGCAGAACTTTGTAAACATGCCCGATTTCGTCAGTGGGTTAGATTTCTTTTCCAGTTCCAGATTGCTTTGCGTTGGTCCAGCCGTCCTCAGACACCCTGCATCCTTGTCCAAAGGGGATTTGGCATGTTGGTCAATGTAGCTGTGAAATCATGCAAATATATTCACGCATTAAAAAATGCATTCTGAGTGAAACAGCTACATGACACAATCTATATCGTGTTGCAACCTATTTTTGGACTTTTGTTTATTTTCTTTTTTCTTTTCAGCTTACTCTTTACTTCTGACTACATCACCTCCACCTCCACTATTCACCTCCTCATCCTTTCTTCTTTTCTCTACCTGCCCAACTGCTCTCTTCCCCTTCTGTGCTCATCTCTATCTCCACGCTGTAAAAATACATGAATAAATAAGAAGGTGGTTCTTTTCCCTAGCTTTCCCCATAATGATGATCCATTGTTTTCAAAATTCCATTACATACACCGCTGCAGAGTTTTCATACTTCCAAATTGCCGGGAGCACTGCACTCCACCCAGAGGGCAAACACACACTCCAGCTGTTGATGTGATAAAAAGACATCCTAACACTCACACACTGCAGTGGGACCTGCTTCATCCACCATCTCATTATTCACTGCCTAACACACAAAAATATTTTTGCGCCAATATTTAAACTAACGTCTGCCAATTGGCGAGAAAAAGTGTCATGACGTGGGATTTCTGTATACATGAGCCGCTGAATAAAAAGAGCTAAATGACATAATTTCGTTCATCAGGTCAGTCTGTTTGGAATGTAAAAACAACCATTACGCAAGTCGCCCAGACTATCATAGACTGAGATGCTGCATGCAGCCACTTAGACCAGCTGTTGGTCAGGAAGTAGCTGCAGTGTTTACCTAACTGCATGTATGGTTTATCTTTTTTAAATGTAAATGTACATGTAAATCAGGCAGCTATGGAGTTGTTGGAATTTAACTTTGATGGAGCTATGCTGTTTCCCCTGCATGTGTTGAACTCACAGAAATGACTCAGATGATTGATCTAGATACATAAAGATATATTATGCATAAATACAGGCATATATATGACATTAAATGGCATCATTATGACATACTAGGTTCATACTCCCATATTTTTTCTCTGCACTGTAGAACCCTTGGTGTGTTATTTGACGACAACCTCACTTTGAACAGCCCCATCAAATCATCCTTAATGATATTATAGTATATGCATGCATAACTTCAATTAACAATAAAGTTGATCACACTGGTTTCATTCTTTTTTCTAAACGGCCATAACTTCTGGAAACAAAATCGTCATCTTCACTGAAAGCTGTGTCAAAACAAAAGCCCCATAAAATGTTAGCTTTTTGACTTTGCATAATTCCTAATAATAAATAAAATGAATTACAGTAGAGGGAGATTACTAGTATCAAAAGAGCATACTGTACCGTTTTTGATAGTCACACAGGGGTTTGCCAGGTTTTAGAGTTATATTGAAAACTATATCAAGTTCTGATATTCTCACTTTTATGTCACCATTTACTGAAGCATTAGCAGACACCGCACACATTGAGCTAACTTGCAGGGATGGCTTTAGTGTCATTAGTTGGTTTAGTTATTAGGAATGAAGGAAGGAACTGAATAACTAGGGATGCATTTTTTTTTCCACAATCCTTAATCTATCCTAATATACTGTGTTTGAGTCTGTTAGAACAGTGCAGGGAGCAGACTAGTCCTCTGTGTCCTTATGTGGTGTCATAGCTTCACAGACGCCTGTCCTGCACTTGACTCACCCTGCGGACAGCAGCCAGTCACCCACACTCTTAAATCAAGGGCAGTCGGCTAAAACAAACTGCATCACATCTTTCAACGCACGCACACGCGCACACACACACACACACACACACACACACACACACACACACACACACACACACACACACAAATATATGTATTTTTATATATGTATATTTATTTCACACAATTACACCGCATATTTATTTCACACAATTACACCGCATATATATATATATAATATATTTTTTCTTTCTTTCTCGCTCTCTCTCTTTCTCTGTCTCTCACGCACACACTCTCTCTCTCTCACACACACACACACACACACACACACACACACACACACACACACACACACACACACACAGATGCCCAGCTTTGCTGCTTCAATGCAGATTCTTAATGGACCTGCTGTCAGAGTGAGATTAATGGTCTCCCGACCACCACCATCAGCTTGCATTTCTGTCCACCTCTCAGCGCAGCCTTTCTCACCGTCCTCTGAACAGAACTCATTGGGGGTTGTTTGCGTGCAGCTCCTTATGGGGGCAAAACCTCCAACTGAATGCTCTGTTTAATAGAGTGAGCCTGATTATGTTTCCGGACCAAAACAAAAGTTCCCCTCTGCCAATGTTGTTTAAAGAAAGCATAGCAAAATATTAAATACAGAACGTTGTTCCAGCAGATATGGCTTTGAATGAATGTTTGATTCCTAAATGTTTGTGTTCCGGGCTGCAGCTGGTGCATAAAGGCAAGGCAGCTTTATTTGTATAGCACCATCAGGAAGTTATTAGGTCTGAATTTTACATCTCCCATGACTGGCCACTAAGCAAGTAGCCACAGGCTCATTTTACTGCTGCAGTGGACCCAGAGAAGATGACCTTACAACACCCTAACATCTAACATTTGCTCAGGAAACTCAGCAGCCTTTTTGTTTTTTTAGCATGTAGCAGTTTTTATTACAGCTACAGTGATGCGTGGTCAGTTTGTTCGTTCTTGACTCTGACGACTTCTCCCCTATAGCCTGAATCAGCAATATTTCAGTGTGTTTCCGTAAGCCCCTACCCCCTCCCTATATATACACACACACACACACACACACACACATACACACACACACACACACACACACACACACACACACACTGACCCTACCCATCATGCACCACTTGTTCTGAATGTGGAGCTGGGCTGACGCAGAGCACAGGACAGACATTTGGTTTTCTCTCTTACTCATCAGTTTAAAGGGTCAGACAAAGTCCTTTAGTCACTCTGTTTCTCCGGTAAGCCTCAACACAATCTGATGATCACACACCACAGTGACTCAGTTGAAAGAGAAGCAGCTTTTTTTCCCCACAAGGCATATTGCGTTTGATTTATAGCCTGTGCCAGCTCTGCATTGTATATTGAAGAAAGGAATTCCTGAACTGTTTTGACAAGGGCAATTTACCAGGTCTGGAAATGAACCAAGAAGTGTACCACATTTGTTTCCTGATTCTGTGCACAACAGCGCTACGGGCACATAAAACACACTGCTCATCCCTGATCAAACGAGACAAAAACATCTCATACATTGTGTGAGACAAATATTGTTAACTCATTTTAGATCCAAAAATAAAATGTTTGCTCCTTGCTCATGCAATATTAAACACACCTGCACACCAAAAAGGAGTGTATTCATTATGCTTATAGCTCAAACAGATTTGTTGAAAAGAAGAGTTGCAAAGACATCCACACAAACACACCACTATCTCCAGATAATACACAGCTATACAGAGCTTAACACCAGTAATGCTGTCCTGCTTAATTAATACAGAAAGAAAGGTGTACAGAAAGGTACAATATTTAGCTAATGGTGAATTCGTTTTTTGCACTTAAAGCTTTAGTGCGTAACTTTTTGATATAAATGAACATCCGTTACATTCAAGCCATTGCCAAATGAGTTGCTACAAAGCTAATTAAGACTGTAAGCTCCACACAACTTTCTCTGTATTTCTCAGTATGGCTATGTTCAGAACTAGTGTTGTCCGTTTCGCCCGCAGAAACTCAAGTGAAGATAAGTACCTCTTCTGAAGAGTCTATCATGTTTTTTTTTTAATCCTCTGTGTTCTCCTTGGCTACTAGCAAGTGCGTGGAGGAGGGGTAGGGGTGGTGCGCGATTACAGAAGGCTTGTACAGTGTTGTTGTCATTACTTAGAATTCCTCATGGGGGACGACAGAAACTACGCACTATAGCTTTAAATTGAGAAAGAAACATATAGAGAGTGTGCTTGGCCATCAAGTGGTACTTCACACTGGACGTGCTGCAATGATAGCTCAGTTCACAACGACAAAACACACAGATCACTTTGGTCTTGTCAATTGAACCATTTCTGGAACCAAACTTTCCATTCAGAATCTTATTGGCGTCCATTTCGGCGTCTCACGCTCGCCATCCACTCAAAACGTAACGTTAGCCTACTACTTTTTGGCCGGCTCGCAAGCCCAAACAAGTGTGTGCGGCGTGCCTGTTTTGTTTCATGTCTAACTAGATCCGGTGTGGTGTGTAGTTTTTCTAACGTTACTAGTTGTTGCAACAGCATGTGAAAAAAACTACAAAGTTTGCTAGGCTAAAAAGAACGTTAATCTTGCGGAAAAAAAAATTGACGCCGTTAAAATGGGTTTGTGTTAACACCGTTAATAACTCGTTTAACTGACAGCACTATTCTAAATTGTTGTAGTTTATTGTAGATCTGAGTTTCTTTTAGATCAGATCATATATATTATATATGTGTGTGTGTGTGTGTGTGTGTGTGTGTGTGTGTGTATATGTATGTATGTATATATAGTCTCCATGGCAACGAGACACGGGGCGCTCCTCTGTTTGAGCGACTCGTGATTGAAGGCTATAGATAACCTATTTAATTATATTATACATAATTTACCGACACTACCAACAGTGGCAATGGGTGTAGGAGATATGGACAATTGCAAATCTGCGTTTGCAGACGCTAAAACCCAATCTGCATCAAGTTATGAGAGTTTTGATGGGACCATCTCAATCGAAAAATCACCGAGACGCATCTATGCCAGAGTGGACCTTCTGAAGCTACAAGCTCGCCAGTCAATAACAACAGGCCAACTGGATCTTACACCGAAAATCCTGTCGAGGAAAAAGATACGGAGGAAACGAGGGTTGAGAGGAGGAATTGGGAACAGGTTAAGAAGATGAGAAAGTAAGTTACTATTTCCTGCTTTCACTCTGTCAAATGTGCGATCCCTGCGCAATAAGATGGATGAACTTTCCGCACTGGTTAGGCTTGATTCAGACAATCGAAACAATTTTATTTTGTTTCACTGAAACGTGGTTGTCTGTGGACATTGCATTAAGCCTTAATGGGTTCACATTAATTCGCTATGATCGGTACACGGAGAGACAGAGAAATCAGTCGGGGGCGGTCTTTGCATGGTTGTTAATGACAGATGGGCAACAAACTACACTGTACGTGAGAGGCACTGCTCTCGTCACTATGAAATTATGGTGGTGTCGTTTCGTCCCCACTATCTACCCCATGAATTCCAACAAATAACTGTGATCCTTGTTTATGTACCTGGAAGAAATTAGCTTTTATTCAAGGAGACAAACTACGTGTCCAAGATCTCAGAAAAGAGCTAAAGCATAAGATCAAGCTTGCCAAGCTTAATTACAAGAACAAAATGGAGGAGAGGTTCACCAGGGGAGATATGAGGGATGCCTGGAAGTGTCTTAACACCATGATGGGCAGGACTCAGAACGCTGGCACGATCCAATGCCCAGATCCTGCTGCCTTTGCAGAGGAACTGAATACTTTCTATGCCAGATTCAACAATGCAGATCCTGCTGAGGGTTGGATCCCACACAACATGAGCCATTGCTCTGAATCCATCTGGGTGGAGGAGAAGAGGGTTGCCTCCATCTTTACCCGTCTCCATTCTACCAAAGCTCCTGGCCCGGACTGAAGGGACGCATCTTAAAGAAATGTGCACCTCAGCTAGCTGGTGTGATGACACAACTTTTCCAGCTGTTCCTTGATGCCAGCTTTGTACCCAGGGCGTGGAAGGAAACTACCATCATACCTGTTCCCAAACGACCCAATGTCAAAGCAATGAATGACTTCAGACCTGTGGCGCTTACCTCCATCCTCTGCAAATGCATGGAGAGAGTTGTTGCAGATGAACTCATCACCATGGTCGGAGAGAGCTTGGACCCACTACAGTTTGCTTATAAATCAAAGCGAGGTGTAGAGGATGCCAGCCTGACTCTTCTGGACACTGTAACAAGACACCTTGACTCTCCCAACTTTGTCAGGATCTTATTTATGGATTTCTCATCTGCATTCAATACTGTGAACATCAACACTCTTCTGCACCGCCTCCAACAGCTACAAGTTAACTCAATTTCCAATCTGACACTCTGGATTAAGGAGTTTTTAAAGGACAGACCACAGCATGTGAGGGTAAATGGGTTTAAGTCCACCAACACTATTTTAAACACCAGAGTGCCTCAGGGCTGTGTGTTGTCACCTGTCCTATTCTCCATCTGTAGAAATGAGATCACCTGCAGAAGCAACAGACTCAAGCTATTTAAGTATGCAGATGACATGGCCTTGGTGGTCAACCTCACTGATGACGACTCCCTGTCCAGTTACAAGCAGTATGTCAACACAATGGCACTTTGGTTCAAGAGAAGCTCAGTGGAGCTTAACATTACCAAGACCAAGGATTGATTAAGATATTTATGTCCGAGCCCGACCCAAGCCCAACATCGTTTTTTTCTCATACTAATGACACGTGTACGTTTGTGTGGCAAGCCTGCTTTTATTAAGCAACTGTAGGAAGGCATTCGGAAATGTCAACAGATGAGCATCAGCGCGCACAGGGCAACAAGCGCACGTTAACACAGGTGCGCACCTACATAATAAGCTTTTTAAAATTTAAAATGTTCAGTGCCTTATCGCGCTGATGTGACCAAGCCCACCCGAACATCATTTCTAAATATCTGACCGAACCAGGCCCGTGGTTCGGGTATCCATCCTCTAATTGCCACATCCGTCCGCACGACACGGAAACTGCCACCTCTGCCTTTGCTCACAGCCCAATGGAGCAGTATCTCAATCATATTCTGACTAGAATCTGAGTATGACGACGTCAGGCTAAGGTATTGGCTCAAAATTTCACAACCATTGCATCCATAATTTTAAAAACTAAACCATTTTCACACTCCCAGAGTCACTACAATTCTTTTGGAACTAACTCTTCGTTAGCAGAGTCATACCTCCAGAGTTTCCCCTCTTGTCTCTTCCTCCCCCTTTGTCCTCTTCTTGTTTCTTTCACTACTGTATTCATCACTCACTCACACCCAGCTCTAAGCCTCAAGTTTTGCCTCTAACATGCTCAGTCAGACACAAACACACACCCATGCCTGAAAGTGGCATGTAGTAAGTAATCAGACATGACTTAACTCTCCTGGTAAACATGAAAGACTCATCTGTCATCTCATTTACAGTTTCATCCTCTGCATGCCAGCAGTAAACCCACTGACAAACCAGGGTGAAACAGCAAAACACCAGAGAATTACAGCTGGTAACACATGGATTCAACTAGACAGCTCAAGGACGTAATGTGCAATGACTACATAATTTTACTTTCAGCGTTGGTTTTATGGAGTAATTTCTTCTGGAATATACAGTTAATTCTTGTTGTTCTGCACGATTGAAAGGTAATTCCTTCATCTGTCATGTACTCTGATGTGACCGCTGTAGACAGCAGGCTGATGTAATTGGCTGATGACATGACACGTTTCAGTACGTTTTTAAAGCGTGCATTTCCATGTATTTCTGGTCCTCATTTTTCTTAATTCAAGATTTAAATGTCTTTGCTGTATTTGTATTTTTACTTCTAGTTTTTATGTTTATTAAGTTTACTGTTTAAAATGTGTATATGTATGTTGTTTTATATTACTTATTTGATACTAAACTGTAAAACACCCTTCAGCATTACATACATCTTTGTCCCAACATTTTGATAACTAGTTTTTAGGGATTATTACCAGAAATGTGTGTTTAGTTTTGAGTTTTTAATAAGAAGATGACTGTTATATATTACTTATCAGTTTCAGAAACCCATCATGGGTTTGGGTTATAATGCGTGTTTTGAATCCTTCAGGGTGTGGACACTGCAAGAAGATGAAGCCAGAGTATGATGAAGCTGCTGAAATACTCAACAAGGGCGCAGACGTAAGTTTCATGACCTCTGCTTGTGTTTACGTGCAGCATGCCTTCTATAGGCCTGTGTGTTTTGTTCTTTTTTTCATATCTCACACTTTGATAAACATATAGAACGACACAGGTGTAGCGCCGCCTCATTGACTGATCATAATAATCCCTCTTCTTGGCCTGAAAGCTTTTGGCGGATGGAGCCGACATGCTGGTCGTTCTGTCCTGCAGCCCGTCTTTCGATGTGCTTCTGATTAGTCGGGTGTGTGCCTCGCCTCTCCTCTCCGCCATTCTGTCCTCTGTGGTAATCTAACACTCCCCAGCCAGGGGCAGGGCCTATAAACCTCCACTCTTGTGACTGTAACAATTATCTCATCCATGAGTGTCCCCCCGGCCCGACGCTTGGACCTTCTCCTTGTGGCTCTCTGCCCAGCACTGGAGGTCAATGGGAAAAGTCTGGACATTATCTAATATGGATGTACTGGAGCCTCTTTCACCCTGAGCCCTTAAGACCCAGCATAGCATTTATTGTTCTCTTCCTTCCTTCTAGTTTTACTAATGCAGCACTTTTAGGGTGTATACACACACCATGTGTATACACGCACCAACCAGGTTGAACTTGGATTGTTTGTAAAGTAGTTCATGTTAATTGGTGTCATGTAACAGGTTAGTCTAAGGGACCTTTGTTGGTCTTATTGGACGGATCACGCTATAGTTATTATTATTTTACCCCAGTTGACTTGAAGCTTGCTATTGTTATTTCTCCACAGAGTCCGGGTGTGTTGGCAGCAGTGGACTCCACAGTGCACAAGGCTGTGGGGGAGCGCTTCAAGATCTCCGGCTTCCCAACTGTTAAGTATTTCGACAAAGGTGAGGACAAGTACACGCTGCCACATCTCCGAAGCAAAGACAAGATCATTGAGTTCATGCACAAGTGAGTCACACACACCACAGGCAGCTCAATCACTTCTTAACTTTTGTCCAGCAGATGCGGCCTGTGCAAAGTTAACACGTTTAGACACTGACTCAAACTCATGTACATTGCAGTAATTTAGTCTTAAATGTTTTCGCTGCATCCTTCCAGTGAACAGATTTATCTTTGGAAAGGGTCACTCTGAAATGTAATGGACCTGCGATGACATCAGTCCAGCTGTTGCAATTAAAGACTCCATAAAGGCAAAGTCTGTGACATCAATTTATATAGGGCTGACATAAAGTCTCACAGTGTTCTATTATATCATTTGTATTCACGTTATATGTATATACACGTTAACATTTTACTTTTTCGGAAACAGGAAGGTAAATACAATATATGCGTACGCCATATCTCTATATACACTACTTTTACTACTTACAGTAAACCTAAAGCAGTGTTTTTCCCTCCTTGTATACATAATAAATACAGCTATGCTCTCTTTCATGTCTGCAGTCCCCAGGCACCTCCACCACCAGAACAGTCTTGGGAGGACAAGCCCTCCAGCATCAGCCATCTTGGATCAGAGGACTTCCGAGAGGCGCTAAAGAAGAAAAAACATGCTCTGGTCATGTTCTACGCTCCCTGTAAGAGCTTACAGTTATTGATATAACACCAAAAAGGCTATAATGTAATTGGCACAAGACACTTTTCTCAAATGGTTAAGTTTTATATGCTTGGTCGTTTTGGTCAAAATATTGTGTGTGAAGTTGTTGCAACCATCACAACCCTGCTCTGTTGGACTTGGTGTGATCATATCATGGGTTTAAATCAGTGCGCTTGCGTAACTGCCCTTCAAGCTCCTCATCACGTCAGTATATAAACCCCACCTAAGCCATGGGGAAACTGAGGAATGACTCACATGACTGAGAATAGATTTGTGCAAGTTAAAAAAAGAAAACAAATCACTGTTCCACCTCATATTTCAGCGTTCCTGGAAAAAAATATAAGTTTTATAGTGTAGCTTTATAGTTAAGTCCTTTCAGAGACTTAGTGGACTGTTTTTCTAACATTGCATTCATCTGTTCTCTAACTGGACACATCTGGCTAAATGAAGTTCAATTTTAAGTTTAGAATATCTTGAGCCAACCCTCCAGAATACACCGGGGGGCCAGATGTATTTAACGCATGTGGTTTAAGCTGAGATAGCTGCAGTGATATGATAAAGAGGAGATGGAATAGAAGTTGAGGGATGGGTAACATTGTTTTTACAGTGTTGGTCAATTTCACTGATTGATTATTTATTTATTTATTTATTTATATATATATATATATATATATATATATATATATATATATATATAAATGGCAATCAAAGGCACATTTAAATAAAAGTATTTTAAAATATGAGTGATAAATTCCATCATTCTTTTATTTACATATGAGCTATATCCCTTTTAAATTATTGTTTAATTTGATCCTGAATGCTAAATGGGCGCTTTTCTAGTCTTAGCGACCACTCGGAGCGCTTTACAATATAAAACAACAATCACCCACACATTCATGCACTGATGCCAGAGGCTACCATGCAAGGTGCCACCTGATCATCAGGAGGGGAGGGATAAACATTTACACGTACACTTACACAGGAGCCTTCCGATTAGTGAAGACCGCTCTTCCTTCTAAGCCACAGTCTCTGTCGTTGAACTTGTCTTTAAAAATGTAAGGACCCATAGTTATGACACTTCATAGTTATGAGTTCGCAAACAAAACACAGATGCAGAAGGAATACCGAGTGGCTAACTTGTTCATTTATTAATACACACACACAGACGCACACATGCACCTCTGCTCTTTGGGTCTGATGAGGGCTTCAAAGCCAGACGGGGCACAGCGGTCAGTCTGCTGTCTCTGTTGAGGCCTTTGGTGCTCCCTTCTACAAAGAGATGCTCCAGATGCACATCAGGCAGCAACAACCTGCTGCCCTCCCACCCCATCTGCACCCTGCTCACTGGTCTCCTATCAGTGACGGAGCTTGTGTCTAATAGAGCATTTGATGAGATGCAGCTGCATGCTAAGACTTCAAGGCTGCAGATGCTTCTGACAGAACTATCAGTTCTTTTTCAAAAGTTTGGGTCAATTCTGCATAATTGAGCCTAAACTAAAACTAAATGTTGTCATATCTTCTCTCTCTCTCTCCAGCTCTTTCCTGACCTCAGGAAGGACTAAGTTGATTTTGACTTTTTTGTACATAGAGTGGTAAATTTAAGCATGGGCTAATTTAATACCTACCAAGTGATGCTCAGTTCCATACAAACATTTTGGTGCATTTAATGTTAGTATTAATATTAGCTTTGCTTCTGCAGCCTTTTTTTTTTATGAGCGATGGTGAAAAGACATTTCTCTTTGTATTCAAATGTCTGCCTTTCTCTCTACCTCACTGCCTGTCATTAATATGAGAAAGGCGAGGGGAAATGTGCAGGTAGAAGAGTAATGAGAGTGGCAGGTCTTGTTATCAATAGCAGATCTACCTTTATTCTACCTGGCGTACGGTGTGATGCCCCACTGCAACCTCTGAGCTGTTACAGTGACCTGCCTGGTTGGTCTCTTCTTGTGAGGGAAAACTATGGCACACTGGTGTGTTTTTGATATATCAGTTTCAGAATGGCAACAACACCTTTTAAAGGTTTAAAAGGCCATTTAATGTTGCAGCTAAAAGGGTACTTTAGCAGGACATGGATTTCTGAGTTGTGTTGAACACTGGCTTTGAGAGGAAGCTCTGAAAAGGCAAATGGACGGTTGCAGAGTTGATGTATAATTGAGTCGAAGGTAGAGTTATCTGTGTATGAATGCTTGTGACTACACAGGCAACAGTAAAAATACCCAATAAGAACTGTGGCTACCATCCGTCATTGCACTTGTACCCTTTGAAATCCATTTACAGTGGGATCAACAATGGGTAACTGAATATATTTTGTACATTTTGATAATGCTTAAAGTGCTCATATTATGCTTTTTGGCTTTTTCCTCTTTCCTTTATTGTGTTATATATCTTTTTTGTACAAGTTATAGGTCTACAAGGTGAAAAAGCCCAAAGTCCACCCCAAAGGCACTTACCATCTCCAACAGAAAACACTGTTCACAAACTGCTCCAAACAGCTCTACTGTAGTCCAGCCTTTACTTCCGTGACAAACGTACATCACTTTGTAACACACGTTATAATGCTCGCCTAGCTGCTAGCATGGCACGCCATCATACTCTGCTTCTGACTGGCTAGTAGTCCTTACCTAGGTACTGCGCATGTGCGACTCCCAACAAGATGGTACCGAAGTGAGATATCTCACGCTGTAGCTAAAACAGAGAGCTCAACACACAGGGTGAAAAGAGGAGCTGCAGCAATGTGCAGTACAACAAAAATATGACGTTTTTTTGAAAATTAAACCATGTAAACCTATTCTGATATAACCTCTGAATATAATTATGAACTTGAAAATGAGCATAATATGAGCACTTTAAATAAACTTAAATGAGTACCTTTTTATAATCTGTTATGCTTTTTGGATGATCTCCTCCTTAGTGGCTTCAATCTTAGTTAGAGCACTACATATAAAGAAATGTTTTTTTCCAGATTGGTGTGGAAGAACGTTAGTGCCCTGTACAGAACCCTGTCCTCAACCTTATCCAACATTTTTTAGGATGTGTTGGACCTCACCTAGCCTCTTGTGTCTGTGATCAAATCCAGTCTGGTGGAAAGCCTTAAACTAAAAGAGTGGAGGCTGTTGTAGCAGCAGAATGCTCATGGTTTTTAGAATGACATGATAAAAAAACATGGGTGTAAGGTTTGGTACCCACATATTAACCAACCCATCCGTACAAACAGTCAGCAGTGATTAGCTTAACAATCAGGACCTACTGTACAGTTGGCCCACAACATCTCAATAAATCCCGACCCAACTGTCAGAATTAGCATTAGTAAACTTATGAGAAAAACTGCCACTGCTTGTGAGAAAAAAAAATGCTCCCGCAAAAAAATAACCCACAAACGGTCTTAAAAATACACCATCTGTGACTCTGACGAGGGCTGATTGACTAGTGATTTAAGCCTAACTCTGTACTAAAGCTTTTATCTATTCACCAACTGCCAAGATGTTTTTTCTTCTTTAAGAGGTGTTCTTGCCCTTTTCACCTTTCCCATTCCAATTCAATTTGAATTATAATGAACAGACAAACGACTGGGTACTTGACATTGGCAACTAAAGAAGAAAAACCACAAATGGCATTTACAAGAAGTCAAACTTTTAACAGAAAGGAAAGAAAGGGAAACGATGCAATCACAGTTGTTACACTGTTTGACACAACACATCCTCCCCTTCTTAGCAAGATGTAGCTAGAATCAGAAACTCTTTTCCTTGCAGATTTATAGTTAGCATACAACCTGGTCAACTTTCATGTATAGTTGGATCATATTGCCTCCACCTTCTAGAAGTGAACCTGCGCTCTGTAAATGTGACCTGTTGTCCTAGTTGTGTATTTGTGTAAGTATTGACTGTATATGGATGAGTGCTGGAGCAGAGAGAGACAGAAAGGTTGTGTTTAGGATGGCAATAAAGACATTTACAGTCTTTCGTAACATACCAGTGAACCGTCTCTAATGTGGCGTAAACCTCTAAACACCTGCAGGATTGTCAAGGGGCCTCATGCTTTATGAACATGTTTGAGATTGAGTAAATTATGTGGTTTTCTTTGTATCTGTGAATGTGTGCATATTAGTAGCATCATGTCCATGTGTATTAGTGCCTGTATAAGGTGCTGTTTAGGACATGAAGCGAGATGTTATGTAACTGGGTGGTGATGAGCTGTAAAAATGTCCCATCTGTATGTTCTCCTCCTCTTCCAGGGTGTCCGCACTGTAAAAACGCTGTTCCCCACTTCACCACAGCAGCAGAGCTCTTCAAAGAGGACCGCAAGGTTAGCGTTGCTTTTTACGCATTCAATTACATACACACATTTAAACCAAGCCTCAAGCTAAATCTAAACCATGATAACAACACAGACTGATGTCTGGTGCCTCTGCTGTTTTACATACTTATGTGACAGTTACCGCCATACTCAAAGCTAACAACTTTTTGACACTAGATTGCTGCATGCTGTCAATTTGCCCAATAGTTGTTGGTCATAAAATATAGCCAATCATAAGCCAACTGTCCCTTAAACATCTCTTTTTCCATTTCTATATGTGCATAAGATGCACTGTGCAAATAAAACCGCTTTGGAGTTGTTCGCGCACCCTAAACATACCGGGGCCGTGAATCTGTACTGGACACACTGAGGATGTATTGATATCAATCTTTTCATGTGACTCTGGGTAAGAAAGTAAACACGCATATTTCCCAAACTGTTTCTACAATATGGACTTGATGCAGGCAAATTGGATTTACATGCTCAAATGACATGACACTTTATAATCAATTCTTTTATGCTCTGTACTTGGCACACCTGCGTTTTTTTGATTTTGCTGTCAGCTCAAGAGGTGTCGGATAAGAGTTTCATGAAATATGCAGCTGTTCTGAAATGTGTTTTGAGGCCTGCAGAGTGATTGCAGCCACTTATTGCATACTCTACCGTAAATGTCTGAAAAAACTGTTGTGTTCTGAAAAGTCAAAAAACATGCAACTCATTCCTAACTAACTCGTTCCTAATATTTGTCAGTTAGGAATTTGACCACTTCGCTAAAGTGCACACAGTCTAATCAAATCTTCGGCACACATGGGGCTTTAGGGTTATTGGAGGATCATGCAGTTGCAACAGGACACACTCGCCCTCCATCATCTCTACTCCCTTTCATTCCTTTTCCCTCAGCACTTATGTCCTGACACACTCCCTCTCCTGCTCTTCCCTGTTAATACCCTCTGACTGTAGGGCTCAGTATTTCCAAACCCCTTTAATTGTGTGACTCACACACACACACACCCTGAAAGAAATTGGCCACGTGTCCGGCAATACTCTGAGCTACGATTTATCATCATTTAGTGACACTCACCTTAAAAAAAATATCAAATTTTTGATTTTATAGTTTCATTTACATGTTATTGTTAACAGCACATTGTTCCAATAGTGCTCAGGCAATGTTGCTCTCTCATTTCTTTGGAATTTTTCAAAATCATTGTCAGATGGTGTGAAACGGTGACGTATCCTCAACAACTTAGTCATCCATTTTGCTGATGCAATCCTTTTATAACTTTTCTGGACAACATTAAACCTCAACCGATGATCTGAAAATGTTTTTGTACAAGTCTCTAATTGCCCTCCAGCTGCAACTTCAGCAACTCATGTGCCTTTCTTGATTTCATCATCAGCAATAAAATAACAGTATGTCCTCCACAATATAAAATATATGTTGTCTTTGCAGTACAGGGAAAAATAATAGTTGTAACATTGACTGTAAAAACTTTTTTTGACTGAGACGCTGGTGAGTTAAACAAACATAGGCTTCGATATGTCCTTAATTAATGATTCTTAAAATGCCCATGGATTTTAAGAGAAAAGTTAGGACTTTCATAACTGTCAGAAATGTTTTTTTGTTTTTTTTACATCCAGTATATAGCAGCGACAACAGCTTAAGGCACTTTGGCACTGCTTTACCAGCTGTGATGTTTGGATCAGTATGAGGAAACCTCAGCAAGCTGCGAAACCAGGGGACCCTCATATCTGTGAAAGTTATATAAATGCAGATATCTTCCCTATCGTTGTCCCTCCAGTGGCCAGTGGAGGTGTGAAGTTGTGTTTGAACAAGAGTAAATCTTGAGAACTGGGCATGTGTTTACTTGGCAATCCCCTTTATTTATAAAGCCGAGCCCCAGCGTATAGCACCAGGCCTGTGTTGATCACAGTGTATTAGCTGCCCTCGCCTCATTTACCAAAGACAAACACAAGCTTAGCTCCAGGTTTGAAGACACAAACCATTAAAACTTCTGTGCTGTATGACAGCAGGGGAGCTGTGTGCAGGGTTTGTTCCAAGCAGTTTGTGTTTTCCTCTAAATTCTAATCAGTAGCAGCATTAAAGGTGCACATTGGCTGAAACTGCTCATTTCCAAAAGCTGTCTGTTGCCACTGTAATAAGAAAACGGCTTCATCTGAGAGTTGGATATATTTTTGAAGGATTTGCCCAACGTGACCTGCCTTGGTGCTGCTACAGTACCTGTAAAGTTAATGTACTAAACAAAAAATGGTGCTAATTGGATTTTTTTTCTTTCCCGTCCCTGATCCAGACCTTAATCAAAGCCATGTACTATTGAGCTTATAGCAATATGGATTTTCTGCCTGTCCATTGTTTTTTTGTACATAATGCAGCTAAACAGTGCACACATAAACACCCCATTAAATGGAGACTTTAACTTTCTTGAACACTGCCACTTCCTGTAAATGATAAATGTTTAATGTGACTTTGTTTTGCACAAGTAGAGTCCCATTTCAACATGACTTGCATCACATTACAGACATAATGATACACCCCATTTCATGAGGTTAAACTTAAGTTAAAGTGTTCATATTATGCTTTTTGGCTTTTCCCCTTTCCTTTATTTTGTTATACAGTATATCCTTTTGTCCACTTTATAGGTTTACAGAGTGAAAAAGCCAAGAGCCCAGCCCAAAGGGACTTACCATCTTCCAGAGAAAACACTGTTCACAAACTGCTCCAAACAGCTCTATTGTAGTCCAGCCTTTACTTCCGTGACAAACGTTCGTCACTTTGTAACACACGTTATAATGCTCGCCTAGCTGCTAGCATGGCACGCCATCATACTCTGCTTCTGATTAGCTAGTAGTCCTTACCTAGGTGACCGATCTCTCCTATATTATATATAATGTACATTATATATAATTTCTTAAGGTTTTTAGGTGAACCCAGTACAAACCATAAAAAAAAATTATAAATAGCTTAGTAATGTTTAATAAAATAAAAAAAATAAAAAGTAAAAAAGCTTTTGAAAGTAGAGTGCAATGGGGCCTGTATAGCAGCTTCAATATGTATTATTATACAGGAATAAATAAATAAAATAAAGGGAAAGTGTGTTACTTTGTCTTTCAAAATGACATTGTCTCCCTTTTAATATAACTAATGCTGGTCAATTCAAATATTCCTTGATTTACTGAAGCAGTAGTATTGCAGACCTCCATGTCTAGTACTATAAGCATAGGAACCTTGTTGTGAACAGTACTAGGTCTGAGTGTATCGGTACAGTTTGATTACTGCTCCACTCGTCAGTGTGATGCTGGTGGATTAAGACCAAGCCAACTGGTAATATGCTGCTCCTCAGAATTTCAATTCAATCAAAAAATGATGTGGGGCTCCTCTGTCACTTGAAGATGGATCAATAACGGAATTGGTTGCGGACCTTTGAAGAACAGCGGCTGTACGGCTTCATTTTCTCCTGGCAATTCACAGCAACTCTGATTGATTACACACAGGGATGAGCAGTCGGATGGAGTCGGTGGTTACATTACGTCCCTCGTTGCAGCTGCTGTTACAGCTGCTCACAGTACTCTCTGTATCTCAAACTAACTTAGAGGTGGTCAAATATAGAAAGAATTAGACATTTTGAACAGTACCGGCCGGCGAATTTCCTCGATACATAAAGAATAGGATCATTTTGGGCAGTGTTGTCTGCTAAATTTCTGTTGACTATTTTTGCTTTTTCAAAGGTGAAAAATCTCAGTCCTGCTGACACAGCTTACAGCAAGTCCATCAAATCCTCTTGTGGGAGCACATTGAGCCCTAGTTTAAGACACCTGATTAACAGACCATAGAAGAAGAATATCCCTTTGTGCCCTCTGTCTTCCCCATTGATGTGCACAAGACTCTTATTTCTTCCCTCTTCTCCCTTTCGTGTTCACAGATGTCTGTGCTGCTGATGCAGACGAAGCCAACACTCAACATGAGTGTACTCATCTAACAATATGTTGACGCTTATGCAGATTCTCAACATTTGTGTATTTGTATTTGCATGGGGAGAAAAACAAGAGGCACTTGTATTTTGTAATTAGGACAAGCCGCTTTGAGCGTCGCCTCGCGGTTGGATGCGCAGAGGAAGTGTCGGATATGTTTTCCTTCTGCAGCAGATCTGTCATTTCCACATTCAGCTCGAGCAGTCAGATGGACAGGGAGCGATTATTTGGCGGCGACAAGTTCAATGTGCAGCGCTCAGCACCCTGAAAGAGGGTGACATTTCAGCTGTCCAAAAGGACACGCTGAGTGCGCCATGTATCAGTGAGGCGGCATTTACGCCTCATTGGGGCAGCTTGTCACTAATCGATGCAACAGCCTCGGAACATAAATCTCCCTTGTTGTTTTTATGTAGGAGTGATTGTTGTGGGATTTCCCCCCCACCACCCACTCCAAATGGTTTAGCTGAACAGCAATGCATCAGTCATTTGTTGCAGCCTGGAGAGACACTAGTGGTCTAATTTTGGAAAGGGAGAATGTGTTGAGCCTGCTCATTGCCAGAACGGCTGAATACACACGTGCACTCGTTGTAAATTACCATTATACAGTTAATAAATATTGAGTTCTCCATTACATTCTCTTGTAATATCCTGTGTGCACATTTGTTGTAGTATTGATCCACAATTATAATAAAGTTCACTTGTTTTGAAAATATAGTATAGTGATATATAGTGAGTGCACTGAAACAATAACTAATTAACCCAAAACAATAAAAATGCCGGCTGTGAATTAAACCGGGAAATGGAATAAAATATAAACTTGCTCTCAAAAGGTTGTGGGAGCCAAAAGATGTTGCAGTTTTGTTCACAGGCAGGGCAAACGAGTACCTACATTAAACGTTGTCATAGTTAGCATTCATGGTTAGCATTGTTTTTGTTATCAGTGAAAATGACCACAACTTTTTTTTTTCTCAACTTCTCCTCAAACATACTGTAGATTAAAGAAGGCTTCCTACAGAGTTTCAACCCACTTACAATTCATGTTGTGAAGTATGCCAATATGCTAACCATGCTCATTAGAAAAATAATGTAATACGTTTTGAGATTGGATGACTCGAAACTTTAAAAAATGTATACATTAAGTTACTGTAATAATAAGAGGAGTTGATTTTATACACTTTGATGTTTTACAGTTTAATTTCCTTAAGTCAGACTCCCACTCCTTTCATCTAATAAGGCAGCATGTCAAATGCCTATACAAGTGAAATCTCTAGCTCTATGTTGAGTTATATTTTGTATAACATCACACTGAAGGTGATTGCTCCGTTTTTCCTTAGATTGTGTACGCCGCTGTGGACTGTACAAAAGGACAGAACCACGAGCTTTGTAAGCAGGAAGGAGTAAAGGGCTACCCAACATTTAACCACTACAACTATGGCAAGTTTGTGGAAAAATACAATGGAGATCGTGGGGTAAGTGGTGCTGCATATCTCACCTTGTACTTTTTTTTCTTTTTTTTTCTTACAGTCTTTGAAGATTTTAACACACTGAACACATAACGAGAATTTCTTTTGTCTTTGGTGAAAAAGGAAGCTGGTCCATATAAACCCCATAGCTGGTTTAGGGCGTTTTCACACCTGCAGTTCGTTTGCTTTGGTCCGAATCAGTTGGTGAGTTAGTAAACTTGGAGCGATTTGCCCTCGGTCGGTTTGGTTTGGTTTCACACCTGGAAAAATCCAAGTGTACCAAAATCCGTCATTACAAATCAGGCAAGAACGTCCAGCCCTCTTATTGGTTGGATATGTCTGGGGGCGGGAGCAAGAAAGTAAATACAGGAAGAAGGTCCTGTTCTGGTCTAGTGGTCAAACCAGCTCATTTCATTAAAATTATCAGACATTGTTTTGCAAGAGACGTGACTACGTCTGCTCTGGTCACCGAGACTTTGCTCTGCCGGCGTCTGTCTCCAATTTTAGCGGCAGCTGGTTTGACCACGGAGACACGAGTGACGGACGGGAAGCTTGACTACAGTCTATTTCTGTAATAGAAACACTGCAAGCTGACAGTTTGCTGCTTTTCTGCATCGCAGATTGCTAAACACACCTGACTACAGGAGACATTAGCTCAGAGTACATATAGTTGGTGCGGTTCGAGTACGGATCACGTTCTCACCACAAACGAACCGCTCCAGAGTTTGATTGAAAGCGTACCGAGACCACCTCTTCAAGCAGGTCTCGGTACGCTTGTTTGGTCCGCTTTTGATGCGCACCAGAGTTCGACTGCCGCGTTCTCACCTGCCCAAACGAACCGCACCAGCGGGGCAAACGAACTCTAGTTCGATTCAACCGAACTGAAGGCTGTCGGTGTGAAAACGCCCTTAGTTACATACTCCATACAACATATGGCGTTTTTCCATTACATGGTACCTGCTCGACTCGCCTCGACTCTACTCGCCTCGACTCTACTCGCCTTGACTCTACTCACCTCACTGTGCGTCCGTTTTCCATTGCAGATTTTAGTATTGCCTCAGCGTGGCTGGTCGTCATAGCGGCGCCGCAGTAAACTGCCGTGACCTAACGCGACACACACACAGAACATGGAAGGTGTGTTGTTGTTGCCACAGCCAGAAGACACATTTAGTTTCAAATGAAGCTGGAGGCAGCAAAAAAAAACACAGCTGGCTAAACTATTTAAAAATGGCGGGTTTGTTCAGGACACCCGTCTGTCGCTTTCACGTCACCTTTTGGTATCGGCTCAGCTCGCTTGGAACCTCGACTGAGGTGGTACTAAAAAAAAGTACATGTTAGCAGATACCAGGTACTTTTTTTCGTAATGGAAAACCAAAAAAGGCGAGAAGAGGCGAGTCGAGCAGGTACCACATAATGGAAAAGCGCCAATACAGTAAAAAAAAAACAAAAAAAAAACACCATGTGTTTGAGAAACCGAGGTATTGCCTTAACCTAAATATAATCTTTTTTTATTTTTAACTGCATGTAAACGCACTGACTGACAGAACTCAGATGGTACAGAAATGACAGAGTGGGTGAATGTGGAGGAGTCAGAGAGATGAAACAAACCCGGATATTGTTAGAGTCACATAGAGGAATTTGAAGAACCAGGTTTCTCTAGGTTTTCCGTTCACGGATTAAATGTGCACCTAAACATTATCACTGTTGGTTTCACTGTGTAAAAGTGTGCTTTTTTTAAATACAACTATTGTAATTCCACTACAAGTGGAAACAAATATTATGTTGACTGAATGAATGAATTATTTATGGCAAAAAGGACAGTCAATGACCAGGATTATGCACACCGATCAACCCAACTTTAAGTGTAGTAATGGACAATTGGCAGCAGAGAATTTTGCAGGCAGATCTCAATATTACAGATAGGGCTAAGTAGATTGATTTTGAACATAGCAACAACATTTGGATTCTGTGTTTACTTCTCTTATCTCCATGCTGTCAGGCTAAGTTGAGAACGAGATAGTGTTTAATGGCGGTACTCTGATTTCTGTGAGATTACAAAAAAAAGGGCATGTCAAGACAAAATTCAAGATAATTGCTTCAAGTTGTGAAATGATCCCTGAACCTTGTGCTTTACCGATTCTAATTGTCCCTCTCTCCACAGGAGGCGGGCTTCATAGGTTTCATGCGCAGCCTAAGAGGACGTGATCAGGAAAAGGTTGTCAAGAGAAAGGAGGAACTCTGAGGGTGGCGTGCAGGTGCAGGGAGGGGGGAGTTGCACTGCACAGTTTGTCATTGCACTGTGACCCTTGACCCTGGCAAGGGCCCAATCAGCACTGACATGGGAGATTTGATGACCTCAGCGAAAGGCTATTTTTTTTAATACCGTGGTGATCACATTTGTAATAATACCAACAGAGTACCTACAGTGAGACCGACCACTTGAGACTTCTTTTTTTCATGGATATTCTGATGGGCAAAATTTTGTTGCCCAAACACTGTGACTACATATGTGAAAAGCTACACCCTATACGTTATCTATGCAATGCCGACCCCTGCATAGCTCTGCGGGGGTCTGTGTAACGGATTGACACCCGTGGTGGTGGGCATCAATAGTTAAAGGTGGAGGCTGCACTGTCCGTCACTCCACAGGGGTCCAAATCCAGTCCCATCAACCCTGCTCTGTCTCTAGAAAGAGACATACACCTGTTGGTTCCAATATTTTTACCTTCATGTCTTAAGTCCAGAACCATCCAGAATATTGATTTGTTATCCTCACAGATCAGTTGGGAGAACTGCATTTAACACTTAACATTTAAAAAAAGCCTAAGCTTGTACAGTAAAATGTGAAGTGCTACTGTAGTAATATTGTACTGTAGCAGTGATATCATGGCCAAAGGGTCAATATTCTGTATGGTTCAATGCTCTTGTGATTAGTTTTGCTTTTAGAAAGGACTTACAAATTGTTGTTTGCTTAAAACTGTGGCCTTAAAGATATAAACATGAAAATGTGCTGGAATTGCAGAAATATAAAATGATAAAAAAGTGGAAGGCAATCAGAGGCCTGGTGCCCTTACAATTCCCCTCATGGACCAGAGCACGTCAGTGTAGAAAAAAAACAAACTAGAACATGAAATGCCAAATATTTCTTGCGCATCTCTTGATATTTTCATGCGTTATACATTTCCAAATATTAACAACATTCAGAGATGTAGTGATTTAACAAAGGTAGGGCTCATTTACATACAGTAAGCATGGGAGATGGGAAGTAGAGTATGGAGGCTAAATATTGCATGATGATCATAAAATGTCCAAATCATAACACTGAACATCCACACAGGTGTTTATAGTTAATGTGGCTGAGCTTTTTCCAGGACTTTGTGGGTGTGGTTAGACTGAATGATTGACATCTTCCTGAGTCCACTGTTAATGTTGTTGCACCTGTTAGGGCGGGACAAATGACACCTTTTGTCATCCTTATTGGTAGAAAGAATTTGTGACCTAATAAGTTTCAAAGCTCCGGCCCACCTTCAACCTGAAAAGAGTCTAATCAGCCAGCATAACTTTAAGGGAGGCTTTTGTCTGTTTTATGCCCGTGTGTTTCCACCACCTTTGCTAAACTGAATTACACCAAGGAGCCAAATTGACAATACTCAGTCTCAACCGTTTTGTCTTGATCTGTGTCTGCCTGCCATCATGCCTCGGCCTGGAATTTGCCCTGCTTGAGTTACCTTGGACAGTGCTCTCCCATGCCTTCATGCCATCATACTCCAAGAGATTATCTCATAGTACATCCAAGGAAAAATTAAGTAAGTGAAGTCTCCAGACCCCCCTCCCACTTCTGGCAGCAAAACACCATGGTCATTACTTTTGTGGCCACTATAAATATTTAAAAAGCTTATCTGTAGCTGAACTTGTGTTTTATTATTCAAGACTTTGTTTTCTTTCATTATAAATAAGGTTCTCAGGGATAGCGAAACACAATTAAAGGGAACTAGTTTGTTAGTTTGTAATTTTGCATTCCAGCTGAATATTTTTGAGCCCTTAAGTCGCCAAATTAAATATTGTTTACATTTATATCCCAAGTAAAAAAAAATACAATTGAGTTGTCCTTTTTCTGTGCTACATCATGACGACATGAATTTATTATAAGACGTATTGTCAGTAGATGTTACTGAACCATTTCTTGTCAAACATTATCATTGTGATTTTTTTAATGGACTCATTCAAAGTGAAACTGTTTCAAATGTTCTGGCTGGCACCAAACACTTGTTTTGTGTTCAATGTGACCATTAACATTTCATGGTATGCAAGAGCATTTTGAAAGAGCGCGTTACACAGTTAGGTGTTGACATATCGCTGTAATTAGATGTTCATTCTCCTCTCGAGGGGAAACGATTAGTTTTCTTTGCCGTGTTTTATTCCAAAGGTATCCATGTTGTGTGGGAACTTGTTACACTTAATGCCAAGAAGTCATTGTTTCCATTATTGATTTTTCTGTGCCCAGCAGTACATACTGTTTTCCCCTTGCAGTAAGGACCTTGCGAGTTATAATAAATAAATAAATTCAAACATTTCCAAAATGATTTTTCACGTTTGTATGCAGTGTACACATCTCTGAGATTGTTTTTTTTATTGAATACTTCTATTTACTATTTTTTTTTTTTTTTAACCACATTAGGGGTGTGGTTCTAGGCATGGGAATTATGGTTAGTTGTTCAGTCCACCACTTTCATCTACAGCGAAATGACTTTACAATTATTGGATCGATTGCCATGACATTTGCTACACACGTTCATGTCGTCCCCCCCCGCAACATAAATTGTAATAACTGGTGATCCTCTGACTTTCCATCTAATTAGGTAAAAATTTATTTATCCAATACTTGGTTTATGACAATAGCTGCAGAGGAAATGACATTCCCACCAGCCTCAGCTGTACTTTGTTCTTATCATGCTAAACTAAGATGGTAAACATGTTATTGTCATTATGAACAAGTTTGCATGCAACATTTATAGCTCAAAGCTCTGCTCTGTTAATATAGAACAGCTAGTGTGGCTGTAGACTCCAGTCTTAGTTTTGTCTACTGGGGAAATGGATGGGATTACTAAGAATAAACAACTTTTCTAAAACAGATGTACTAGTAATGGACCAACACTAAAAATAATAAAATAAAGGTGAAAAAGAGAAATAATAGAAAATAGTTTCAACATTATTACAGTCATTTTTAGTGCCTTTGTTACCACTGTAACTTTCATGACCAGTGTTTTAGTGTGAGACTCTTCCTGTGTTGAAAGTTAGAAAACACTGTTAAAATTCCATATAGCAAAAGTAGACACAGTAGACATACATACGATGTGTTCCTTGACACAGCACTGAAGAATATATCCAGAGCATGAGAACATGTTTAAATGTTATTTTAAGATACACCAGCAACACGAGGCTATGCTGCTGGCACGATAAAATAAATAGAAGTTGACCTTGTCTGTTTGTTGAGCTGATGGACAATCCTGGTGAAAGCAGTTTTTGTTTATTCCGACATTTATCTCAGATGAACAACAAATGGACCAATCAGCAGATCTGACAATGATGACTTCATTATGAAAAATGGAACTGGACCTAAAAGTGACTCTCAGTGACGTCAGTGAAAATCTTTCATCTGCATTTCCAAGTTGACAACCATGTTGAATATTCTAAATTATTACTTTTAGGATCAAGATCCTGGGAAACCTGTGTGGAGTTCCGTCCTCATTGCACCCACTTTGAGGCTTTCTCTAAGCTGAAGAGTGACTTAGAGTGATGTTTTTTGTGTTCAGTGTTTGCAGTCTATAGGTCATGCTGTCTGCTTAGAAAGTGCTGTTGTTGGGACAAATGCAGTGTTGAGCCATATCAGACTGATTAATGCCTGTGAGCACAGGCAGAAATACCCTCTCAATCGCAATTTAGCTTTAGAGGATTTTCAAAGGGGTGAGGAACTTTTTCCCTGTTTTGCATTGCTTCATTGCTTCTTTGTGGGTTTTCTTGGAGAAGGAGAAACATTGTACCTGTTTTAAAATGAGCATAAGAAATTGAGGGCAGAGGGTTGTTAATACAAAGTCAAGGTCTGGTCGGATTCAAGCACCTTGGCAGAAACCATTTTCCCTTTATGGATAATTGTGTTTGGGCCGTTTATCTCCGTGACGTCAATCTGCACTCTGCCTTCATCCCCTCTGCCCGTCCTCTACCGAACCTCTGCTTCTTTGTGTCATCATTATGTTATATATATATATATATATATATATATATATATATATATATATATATATATATACACACACACACACGCAGCACAAAAGCCCACACATGGCCCTACCTTTCTTCAGAAGCATCATTAAAAAGCAACTCCCTGTTGTTTTTGTCTTTTCTGTACTGTATCCTGTCATTGTTTTGCTATTCAACATGCCAACGGTACAGACTAATTGGTTAAACGCCACAAGTGAAGGAAAAAAATAGACCTTTGAGTCTCTGCTTGGGAGAGATAAAGATTTTCTTTAGTTCGATTCTCATGAGGCAGTAATCAAAATGATTTGCATCGTTTGCTGAAAGATCCATATGTTCACTCTGTGCTATTCATTGGAGCTGCCAGTCAACACTGAGTAGAAAGACATCCCTTTTATGATGTTGATAAAAATCTGTAAATTATAGTTTAGGAAATCCATCCAACTGTACCGTGAAAATGTCAGATGTTTACCCTTGATTGACTTGTGAAACCATCAAAGGAAAATGAACAGGGCTTTAAATGAATAGCTTCTTACCAAACAACATCAATAGATGTTTCTGCAAATTGATGCAAACTGGATTTACGGAAACCCATATGACAATTGTCAAATAGTAACTGACTGTTGTTTGAGTGTTTCTGATGGAAACAACCTTTTAAGATAAAAATGGAATGCTTTCTGTGTAGTGAATCTAATTTGGCCACAGTCAGCTATGCCCTGAAGGCTATACAACTTTAATTTACATGTGAACTACATGTGAACAGCTGATACATATTTATTGTCCATTATGTATTATTTAATAATTATTTATGGTGAATTCTGTTCAAGAACCCCATTTTCCCCATACTGAAGATGCTATATCATTCACCACTTTCATATAATTGACACCACCATCAAATGGACTTCAATAATTTATTTTTAATATTACTCAAGTGTCAACATAGTTTGATATAATAACTATTACAACTTTATTTAAATTAGCTTCTGTTGTTGATTCTCACAAATACTGTAATGTTGATTTGTTTTTTAAAGCTAAATACTTGCAGCACAACACGAGAGAAAAAAATCTATATTTGAAGCACTCTACTCCATGATGGAGTTCTCAAGAGACTTATTTAAAAAGAATGATCAAATCTGGTGCAGCAGAGGCTGTGATACATTTCCCATAATGCATTTTATAGGGTAAGACCCACACTGCCTACTAAATGACCATGTCATTCAAAGTCTAAGCCTCAACTTTGCAATGCAGGCTCTCTGTTAGGTGTGTAGTCTCCAAGCCAAAACTATGTGGACACCCCGTTATTACACCCATATGAGATTGTTGAACGAATGCTTCCACCACGGACATTCGTATGCTGCTATAACAGGGTTTTCACCAGATTTAAGTTCACATACCTCCTCCAGAGCAGCAGAACACAACTGTTTTCATAGTACTCCCCATGACTACTAAAACAATCTTGGAAAACAGTTGAGTTTTCCTTTTAATAATGGCTCTTCTAACCTAATTTAAACAGATGAAATATATCAGATCAATGTGCATTGCCAGTTTTCTGTTAGTTGCATTTTGGTCCAGAGTAGAAAGATAGGTCATCAGCTAGGACATATTGGAATGAAATTGGATTTGGATATTCATGTTCCTTAGAGGGTGTTTCTTAGTGATTTTGCTAGGCATATTCACACTCCTCACAATATAAAATCTTTGGATTCTCATGACCCCATTAGCTTCTTTTTAGCACCACAATGAGATCAAACTTAGTGTTATTGCCAGTATGTTGCTTGGTCTGTCCAACACTTTTAATGGTTAGGTGTAATGAACATTGCAGTCTTCAATGACAACTACTGAGGCTTCAGACTTTTAGTTAATATTAAAATATACTTATTAAATTGATTCTTACTCAAGACAGGTGGTCCTTAAAAATCACATTTCATGAATTTCCTGTAAAAAAAGTCAAAATCCTGCAGTTGAGGAAAATGTTCTGCAGTAGCTATGGGTATATTTTTAAATATGTCATACTTATCAAGAATTGCTAAGCTCAAAGTTGAAATATATAATGATGACATCCTGAGAAAGAGACAATTGGTGCTGATGCATTTGAATGCTGATGTGTTTGCACCTCTGTTTAGACAGTGTCACTATCTTCGTCACACCTGACACCCTCTGCACTAAACACTTGCTGAGACCTGTGGCTATTCATCAACTTGTCAGCAGCAGCAGACATCCATCATCCACTTTCACTCTGCGTGTCTGTCTTTATCTCACACACACACACACACACACACACACACACACACACACACACATTGAGGGTACTGAGGAGGCCCCTTTAGGCTGACACATTGCCTGGGCTTTTGGGGAGATTACATGGGTATGTGTGAAGGATGAAGCCACTAACCATCTCTGTATTGTTTTCATTTCCTCTAGCTACAGTTTTATTCCATATTCTAACAGGAAATGTGTGAAAATAGGAAAAAATGCTGATGCCAGAGGATGGCCTATTTCAGGTCTGAGAGGCGCACTAAAGCTTGGCAGGCTCTGGGTACGCATTATTCATTTTTCATGTTATTTTAATTTTAACATAAAAGAAAATTAGATGCTTGGGAGAAGGCCTAATTTTTGCCAGCTTTCAGTGGGAAAGTAGCAACTGGAGCAAGTAGAGAGGAGAGAATAAAATGTAACCAAAATAAAATGAAAATTTAAATGATGAAACATAGTATCTATCATAACGTTAACAAGCTCATGAATATTATATTACAGTTTTTCATGATTGCTTTGACCTGCTTAAAGAAACTGGGATCCACTCGGTTTTCATCATCACTGTCTCAGCAGAGCAGAAGACACCTCTTGCAAATGTGTTAACCCTTTCTCATTGGATTGACACATTTCCCCCACCCTTTTGCAGAACAGTTAACACGGATGTCATTCAGGCAGTCCAAACTTCATTGTTTTAGCTATGGTAACCAAACAGAAACCATCTATTCCTAACTATTAGAAACTACATAAGTATGAAATCAATGAAGCACCTGTTTGACACTCCTTCACACAAATTTTCAATTGGCAATCAGTCTGCAGGCCTTAAAGGTGCAGCGTCTGTGTTTTTCTTTGCCGACATGGATGGAAGAGGTCTAAAGACCGTTTCACATTGTACGCGGCATGCGCTGCGCTCGCCGCTAGGTTGTCCCAAGGGGGTGAGCTTCACTTCAGAGCTCGAACCTCCTATGGCGCCATTTTGATGCTACAAAGCGATCACCCGGCGTTAGCATTCCATTGACTGGCATTCATTTTGACGTCACTTTGACAGCGAATAACTTTACATCTGAAGCGTTTAAAGACTTTATTTGTCCGTTGTTTATTTCTAAAGAAACACGACAATGTATAAAAGGCTCCATTACCTTGTACCTCATATTATGGCTTCGTAGCAGACGTTTTTGTAAAAATAGGCTAACGATTGTGTCATAACCACGCGACTTACTGTCGCATAGTAGAGGAATTACCGTATAGTACAGGAGAAGCTCGCAGGCAGTTTCGTCTCACATTAGCTGTTTAAGTTTAATTACTAATGTTAACTAACATTTTAGTTAGCAGTAATTAGCCTGTGTCCATGTTATCTCCTTCCATATACCTACGCTCTCCGTCTCTGAAAGATTGGGAATGATTGAGATTTCTCTTGGCACAGCTACCAGAAGACTTCCAACTTTCAGACAGGTTGCTCACGTCACATTTACGTCGTCTCTCTCAGTTGGAGGCTGCACAGTAACGCTCAGCCATCACCGGAAAAGTGCTTCTAATGGCCTTCACTGGTCTCCGTCCAGAGCAACGGGATCTGTTGGTCCATTCTTATATACTGTCTATGGGTTGTCCTATTCCCAACTATATTTGTTGTGCTTGCCGCCGGGCTCAGCGCAAATTTATGTCACACATGCGCCAATATTTGAATGCACGTCACGTCTGCGTCCGGTGTTTACATCAGACGTGCAGTACATGCGACATTGTGGATACACAGTAGTGATTTGGTGGAGACGATGTTTCTGTCTTTGAAACAAAAGAAAGCCTCGGCACTTGCCCTGGTTGTGAGGAGAAGACGGAGGAAGGCAGCAGGAAGAAGGTTGTGGGTGCACGAGACCCTCAGGTCCAGAGAGCAGTTGGGGGAAGGAGCTCCGCATTCACTGTGACCGGTTCCAGGGGTACTTTCAGCTCAACAGGGAGCAATTTGACAGTCTGCTGATGAGAGTCGGGCCTACGATTTCCCGGATGCGAACAACATTCCGAAAGCCCATTTCTACAACGGAGCGTCTGGCTATTTGTCTCTCCCTGACGTGTGGCTCCAGACAAGACAGTATGGAAAAGCACTTCCGAGTCTGCCCCTGCACCACTTTTTTGTCTCCTCTCCTTTATGTATCTGTCCCTTAGGTTCTTCCACCTTCTCTTACACTCCTCTAAATAGATGAAGACGTGTGGATTATTTTCATTTCTAAATAAAATGTTGCATTTCAACACTATTTGTCATTGCATGTTTATATACTTAAGTAAGAGGTCTGCAGTCATTGCAGTTGGGTATAATAAAGCTAAGATATGAGCCTACATTCATACATGCATCATTCATTCTCTGGAAAACACTTTGTTTAATGCATATGTGCAATTAATTCCTCCAAAACTGGAGCTTACACATTTGGAAATGGCTAGTTATTCTGTGTAAAGGCCATATACCTACCTATATACCTATATGTGAACTTCAATGAAAATGAACATGACTTGTGTCAATCAGTCCAAACATATTTTACATCATATAAACATACAAATACAATATTATTATTGTGTAATAACAACCGAGTGTAAATTATAATTTCCCCATTGGGGATCAATAAGAGTATAAATTATTTTTTTTTATTTTTTTATAAAAAATACAAATATATCCTACAAATACCTGTATGGAGCTGTATAATCAACTTGGTATTTGGTTTTCGCAGCTCACAACAGTAGGCTACAGTTCTTCTCAGTTGCTTTGGCGCATTTCTCAGATCAGAGATGACAATAATGTGTAACTTTGTCACATAGGGAATAGTGCTCCCTTTCATGTGCATTGTTCATTAGACCATACTTCCAGAGTGAACTGTTAAATATGGACAACTACATACATACAAAGCAGTTTCACTATCTTGGTATAAACAATGGCGTAAGGACTTGTCAGTTTGATTCATAAATACTCGCTTTGGACACAAACAAAAGATTTCCAGCAAGATACACGATTTTTCAGGTCAGTCACTATGCGGTGCAGTTTACACCAATTGTTTTAAGAAATGCACTCACTGTTGTGCAAATGCAATTATGATTTGACAAATGCACCAAAGTAACTGAGAAAAAATCTAACATAGGATTATATTTCAGTGGAGACATATATATATATATGTTGATTTCACATAGCTAAAACAAACCTGAATGATTTAATTAAGAGGCTACAATAATCTACACAGCTGGCATGCCTATTATGGTGAAATATGCTTCCACAGCATAGTTTTGCGTCCGAGGTCTCTGTACGACCTCGGACTTGTGTCGTCGCCTATACAGCTCTGAGCAGGGCCGGCGATTGCTATAGGCGAACTAGGCGATTGCCTAGGGCGTCAAATGTGTTGGGGGCGCCGTGTCGCCCTTAGGTCTAATTCTCATTAATAATAGAATTAGAATGACATGCGAAATAAAACATGTTTATTAAACATGATCATCCTAGGGCGCCCCCTCAGCCACACGGAGCTCTGAAGCAGACCTGTGCGTCGCTTAGCGTCCACTCTCGCTGTAAAAATAGAGACGAGCTTCAGGTTTATAAAGGACGCGCTCTGCTGTGGGCATGCTGCGGTAGATGTGTCCCGTTTGTGCTCTGTGTATTTCTGCAGTAGGTCTAAGTTTAGGTTTTCCACCTCCGATGTAGAGCAGCGTTCAGCCACTTCCCTAAACTTTATCTCATTCAGAGACCAGAGACCCAAACGGGGCTCTGAGTCTGTCAGACGGTCTGAGATCTACCGTCTCAGCAGAGCAATCACGTAATGCACAGCAGACTGTGGTGCAGGTGGATTATTTTCTGAAATATTGTGATTTCATTCTTGTAATAGCCTATTATCACTTTATTTTTCTCAAAATATCACGACTCCTCCAAATCTCAGAGAGCACAGATGAGATATATTTTGAATGTGCACAAAGTTTTGAACATGAGTAGAAATATTGCTCAAACACATCTGAAATATTACAGTCCAGGGGTTTATTAATTCTTTAAAATGGATTCATGTAGCCTGTACATGTGTGCTGACTCAGATATAATTAGAAAAGTTGATCCAAAGGAGAATAAATAGATGAAAGCAATACAGATTTCCTGAGAGCCTTACTGCAATATATTCCATTATGTTTTATATTTGGATTGTAATCTATGTTTCCCTTTACATAAAGATATTTACAGCATAAATTGATTCAGAAAAATGTAGAAATAGGTGCATAAAAATTCACCTGAATGCAGGAAATGAGGACCCCCAGACCCCCCCCCCCCCCATCATAAGTCACCATGCAAACAAAACACTGGCCTTTGGGTTGCCAGACCAGTTATGATTAGACCAAATGTTGATGCCATCTAACTTACATGCAAGTAAAATGTATATACATTGGTACTCTATCGCTGACACAGCACTGTGGAGATCTGGCACTGCGAGACTGGGGGGCGCAAAACTCAATCTCGTCTAGGGCAACCAAAGGGCTAGAGCCGAGAGAGAGAGAGAGAGAGAGAGAGAGAGAGAGAGAGAGAGAGAGAGAGACTGTAAATATTAAGTCTATGTTTGAGATATGTTTTCTGTCGTTTGGTGGGTGTGTCTCGGCTCAGGTCACAGGAGATACTCAATCAGCAGAGACATCTGTAAACTCGTTGTAAAAACATTTAAAACTGCATCAGCGTTTAATGTTGACGTTTGTTTAAGCCATATTACATGAGAGGGTTTCATTTCGAGGTCCGAAAGGCGCATTACTGAAGTATATATGGGGTGCCGAATGTAAAAGTTCGGTTACAATTTTTTAGCTGATACATTTTCGGCACCATATAATATAGGCCTCCTCAAGTGTAATATTGTGATTATACAACAACGGTTATCAACAAAATAAGTGATCAATCTGTATTCATATTGTGGAGCAATTCGCTCTTGAAATACAAAAAACAGACAGGATTTCTAGTCCCTCCCTGTTTAGTAAACCAGCCAATTTACCGTGGGATTTATCAATCTGAATAAATCCCGCTCGCACATATAAACACAAAACTGCGTTACTAACTCCAACGTGTTGTAAGGCATCTGCTGAAAAAGTTTTTGTATTCATTAGCATGATTGCCGTACTGTTTAGTTCACAAACATCCAAAACACCAAAGTACAAACACATAGCGGACCAGACGCAAGCTTTTATTTTGAAAAGCCGAAGCTTGGGGACGGCACCAACCGGGAGGGCATGAGACGGGAGCATAGACTGTACATTACTAATACATTATGTTATTATTAATAATAATAATAATAATAATAATATGAATTTAATATACAGTCTATGGAGTTCTCCAGGCTGCAGCCATACCCGACTCTAATAAAAAGGCAGATCGCTCTCACCCCATGGGGTCGAAAATCCAGCTGTTCCACTAGCTGCCCCCTCTAGAGGTCTGGAGAACTTCTGTTGTGTAATCTGGATGCTGCGTTTTTTTGTTGCATTTGTTTTCTGGGTTTATGTGCTTTTCTTTTTGCATCGTTTCATATTTGCAGCGCGTTTATCTAATTGTGTTGTGTGTATTTGCAGAGCGTTTGCTGAATGCTGCGCATGTGTTGTCAAATTAATGAAGTTGTTTTCTTAATTTGCTTGTGTTTTGTCTATTTGTGTGTATTTTCTTAAGTTGCAGGGCGTTTGCCCCTGTCGGCCACCGTATTTGTGTAATATGTACAGCATTTCAGTTTTCAGCCACAGTTTCAAAATAAGGATCAATGGAATCAATAAAATTTGAATCAAAGCATTTCTGATTCTGGATCCAATTCTTTGCAAGAAGGCAAATTTGCCAACAAATGTCACTGGCATGAAAGCTACGTACAGTAATAGGCTACAATGACAAGCAATGGTGCACTGATTCGCACTGAGTGCTGTATTTAGTATTTTGTTGTCCCCTGTGTAATGGTTGATTGGAAGAGCTCATACACTTGTTTGCAAGTTGTGTTGTTTGAAGGCACAATTTGCTTTTGTTGCATATTTTAATTGTTTTGGCACGGTTAGAGCCTTTTGCAAACAAAATGTGTCATTTAGACCATGAGTGCCACTGTTTCGGCCTGTGTGTTAACTTCTTTGAAAAATGTGGAGTTTGAGTTGACTGCTGTGTCAAAGCAATCAAGAAAAACTGTAACGGCTCAGTTGAAGAGATATATACTGCAGTAGCACACAATTTACTGTCTACAACCCATGTTGGACTGCAGTGGTGGAAGAAGTATTCAAATCCTTTACTTAAGTAAAAGTACTAATACCACACTGTAAAAAATACTCTGTTACAATTAAAGTCCTGCATTGACAATGTTACTGTTATTGGGTTGTTTAATTTATGATAAAACATTGTATTTTATAAACCATGTGTTTGTGTGCAAACATCTTAATTTGTAAAGTAACTAGTAGCCTAACTAAAGCTGCCAGATTAATGTAGTGGAGTAAAAAGTACAATATTTCCCTCTGAAATGTAGTAGAAGTAGAAAGTGGAATGAAAAGAAAAGACTCAAGTAAAGTACAAGTACCTCAAATTTGTAGTACAGTACTTGAGTATATGTACTTAGTTACATTCCACCACTGTTGGACTGTAAATAGTACTTATTTAGTAGTATTTTGTTATAATGCATGATCTCTTTTACCAACTATCACTGTTACTCTTGTTTCTTCATATTTTGTTTTATGTTCTGGTCACTCATCTCCCCAGATAAAAATGTGACTAAAACTCAAGCTTTTTAAATTGACTTTGAGTTAAGAATCAGATGTGTATTGTTAAAGTAATAAGAAATATATGATATAATAAGCAAAAATCAATATCGGACATAAAATAAGAGATTTTAAGAGATTTTAGGGAAAGAATTATAAAAGTTTTTTAGTTTAACACAAACATTTATATTTGGTAGATGCTGGAAAATCATGGCATTGTGAATGTACCAAATAAGAACAATGATGTGATCAAACAATGAATTTAGGTGTGTATGTGGGTATACAAATAAATGAGAAACTGACACTTTTATGCAGAGGAAGCAGTATAGGGATAGTAGGCTATCTATTTTAGAATTTAATATGAATTCATTCAGTTCAACTGGGAATCAAAAATATGTCCAAATAGTTCTTTTTCCTGATGATCACTACAGAGCATCTTTGTTTTTTTCTGTGATGCTGAGGAGAGGTTTTGTTTACCCAAAATGCACAGCGAAAAAGCCACGTAAACGTAAAGAATCATCAACGCTGTCTGTTGCTAGCCGCCCCCTGCTCACTGCACAGTTTCATAGCTGCATACTGCTTATCACAGATGTCCACATGATGCTACACTCGTTTGGGTAGGTATTAATAATACTTAATACTCAACTGACTATCCTCAGTTTGCCAGACGTGTGTGTTTTGTTTAGGCTTGCTAGCTAATAGCTACTGTTAGAGTAGAAGCCAGCTGTTAGCTTCCTAGCCTGCTTACGTTAGCTGGAAGAAAATGTAGGTGAATAAGCTACTAACGGTGGCTAGCTGGCTAACCTGGCCGGTCTGGTGTAGCTTATACTGTGAAATGGCAGCTTACATTTCAGAAATACTGTAGAAAACACGAACCTTGTAGCTAACTAATGCGCCAAGCGTTCGGCTGAGTTGTAGCTAGCTATGTCAACAGATGTAAATAAAGTTACTCCTTAGCTACGGACCCGCTGCTCATAACGTTAGCTAGTTAGCATAAACGTCTTTTCAATTAAATTAAATGCAGTCGAATACATTTTTTTATTGAGAGTTTCAATAACAATGTTTCCAAAGCAACAACATACAATGTGTCCAAATATTTGGAGAGTGCACAATAAACAGTAATATGAACATTAACACAAAATTAAGATTGGTGTGTGTGTGTGTGTGTGTGTGTGTGTGTGTGTGTGTCATTCACTGTCCCTCAGGTTGTGGCATATTGATGATACATATTGGAAGCAGCATATACCCTGTCTCTTCTCCCATGAGTATTTTAATTTGGAGAGGTCATTCAGCTCTTTGAAATCTGAGAGCACAGAGTTGAACTTGTTAAAATAAATGTTTCTTGTACTGTAAAACAATGATTGAGTTTGTTAACAAGCAACTTTAAAAAGCCCCTATTATACTCCTTTTCAGCATATAATTATAGGTTTGGGTTCTACTAGAATAGGTTTACATGCTTTGATGTTCAAAGAACATGGTTCTCATACTGCCCATTGCTCCAGTGTGTCCACCTGAAACACTCTGGGCCCTATCTTGCACCCGGCGCAGCGCAAAGCCCAACGCAAGTGTCTTTGCTAGTTTAAGACAGACGTAGTTGTCAATTTCCCGTCCAGCGCACACGTCGTTTAAATAGCAAACGCACCTGAGCCCATGGGCGTGCTGGTCTTACGAGGAGGTGTGTTCAGGTGCATTCTTGGCATATTGCTATCTTCAGGCAGCGGAAAGTGATCACGCCATTGACCAACAAAACCCTGGTCTAAAGTCAGTAGCGCAGTATTTCATTGTTATTTTAACAGCGCATTAGTAAAATGCGCCTAGGCTGTGCACAGCGTGCCACACTATGGTTGTTATACACACAGGGATGCGCAGCAGCACACAAACATGCAAAAGATTAAAAATAAAATATCACAATGTGAAATAGTATTATATGATCTGCTCGCGCGCTTTCAGTTCTCGCACAAGCAGATCAGTTGCTTCTCCTGAAAATCTCTCCTTCCTGTTTAGCAAATCCGCCATCAGAATAGCAATGTGCCAAGGTACAAATGCGCCTGGCTTTTAAAGGGAATGGGAGATGACACTCTGGTTTATTGCATGTTGCACCCAAAACACAACTATGATTAATTAAGACACTAAGTACAACCCTTCTGAACCATAGACCCTTTTTTCCGCTGTTAAACTAGCAAAAGTGGATTCTGGCGCAGGTGCATGAAGCGTCATTAGAATAGGGCCCTCTTTCTGAGTTCTTGGCCAGTTTGCTCTGATTGGTCAGCTGGCCCACAATGTTGTGATTGGTCAACCAAATTCAAACAAGCCACTGGGCGGCTGTGCTTGCTCAGGCAGCACCAATGGGTAGCACAAATGGAAAAACTGGGCTGGCTTTCTCAATCAATGACATTAATTGAGGAATTTCAAATAGGAATGTATGCAAGAAGTTTTCAGGCAGTTGAGAAAATGCCTGCTGTGGGAGAGAGAGCTTCATTTGCAGTGAAACTTGTTTTTTTTTGTACTTTAAACATCTATAACATACACAAAAAAACTATAACATACTAAAAGGCAGGAAAAATCCAAAAAGCATAATAGGGGTTCTTTTAAGAGAAAAAATAAAGTAATAATCACTAAAGTGAGTCAGTGAGTAAGAGTCACTAAAGGAGATTAGAGAAGAGACATTGTATTTCAGGCTTTGGAAAGCAACAACTGAGTTTTGCTTGACCCATTTAGGATGGTTTGTAGGGGGCGAAAAAAGGATGGGACTTTTTTTCATTTGAACAAAATTAAGAGCCTTGTTTTGAACAACAACATTCGATATTGAATATGTTATTGCTACACTCAACAAGCTTTCTTCCGTTTGTATGTCTGTTTGCAGGGCTTCAGAAAGATTGGCAGAGCTGTAAGATGTCGATGGTGTTGTTCGCCTCTGTGGTTCGGGTCCGGGATGGCCTGCCCCTCTCTGCATCCACTGATTATGAGCAGGACAGAGAGCTTCAGGAAACCAAGAGGCACCTCAAGGGTCTCTCCAAGAAACTCAGCCAGTTCCCTGACCGCTGCACACTTAAGACTGGACCATACAATGTCAAGTAGGTCATATGGGATATATATATTGGTGATTTTGAAGAAACCCTTTACATGCAACTCACACATAAATTAAACAGCCATTATTAAAAAATAAAGGATATCCAGTTATGAGAACTGTGGATAATGATTTATATTTGCTAAATAAAAGTAGCATTTGTATGGCTTTGCATTCATTCATTTAACATATTCATATATATTCAAAATACAGTTTAGAGATTTAACTTTAGAGATTTGACACCTAGGGGTGATTAAACAATCTCCTGCTGACAGTTTTTCTGCTCTCTTGACCCTCTTAACACAACTTTGATAGAAAATAGCTTTTTAATATGAGTGATGACAGCTAGGCCCTCATGTGAGGTGTCAAACTAAAAGCCCCGCTGGTGCTCAGGGAGATGCTTTGAAAATCTCAAGTACTTGTTTGTAAAGAGCTAATTAGTCTTATTAAGACAGAGAACATGAATCCAAAAGAAACTCTAAACCATTAATGAGCTTTCTGAACATTTTAACAATCAGAGTATCCTTTGATAAGAGTCTCTTTTCTCAATGAGAGCCAGAAGCATTCCAAGAAAGAAGGTCAAAAGACAGTAAAGGTCAGAATGAGGCACGCGGTGTATAAAGTCCCGGGTCCCGGGATGATATTCTGGGCCCTTTCCAAGCTGTTGTTATGTCTATGTCATGAAAGCAGGAGGAGATTCTATGTATTATTCTGCAAGAACAGGGGCGGTTCTACATTAAATTACACCCAGGACGAGACCCCCTTCGAGCTTAAAATAAATATACACTATATACATAAATGTGCCAACAATATATACAATAATAACAAATTTAACAAGATTAATAAATTAATAAAATGGTATACTCCTCATGAATCATAAAACAAGCTATATATATATATATATATATATATATATATATATATATATATATATATATTATCATTTCAAGAGATCCTGTGCTTTAATTTGAAGAGGTCTATCATGAGTTTTTGTCTGCCTAAGCAGATAGAAAAGCTACAATTCTCATTAAGAAAGTTTGCATGATGTGCAACGTTTATATAGGCTACTAATCAATCATACAGTAAAGAATGCTTACGTCTTTTATTGTTGTAGTGTTTTGTCCACCACTCAGTTTTTGGCTCAGTTTTATCAAGGGGCAAAGTGTTTTAAGGGGAGTTGCTGCAGGGTTTTACTCGCACTCCGTCTCTGTCTCTCTCCTCCTGTGTCTCCTCCTCACTGTGGATGTCACTACCGCCGACACTGACACCACCACCACTATCATCAGCCTTGGGAGCTGATGAAGATCCTGCTGTTGCCGAAAACATTTCTTTTCACTTTTTTCTTTTATTTAAGCCGCTTGAGTAACTTTGTTTCATTTTCGCGTTTAGATCATTGACATAAAAGAGAGGTTTAGACTCGTCTTGCTCCGTCTCTGTGTACTTCCGAGTTCTCCTGTCACTGTGTGTTTTATCTTTCGCGCCGGGCCCCGCACCGTTTCCCCGCACCGTTTCCCCGCACCAATTTCATTGTGAAAGTAGGGGGTGCAAGCAGGGCGCCTGCAGCTGCAAGGAGGGCGCCAATTTGCCAATTCCCACACAGTGCAATGGTAGATAACAGAACCGCTTTGCGACGCAGAGGTGAACTGTCCCCCTCGCGCCCCTCCTTTTTCCCCCTTCTCACACACAGCTTCTGTGCACAGCACTTCCAGCAAGCAGGGGCGCCTGCAGCTGCAGGGGGCACCAATCTGCCAATTCCCCACACAGTGAAATGATAGATAATAGAAAACTGCTTCGCGGAGCAGAGGATGTTTTTTTTTTTTCTTATTATTATTTTTTTTTTTAAGTGCTTGTGGCGCTCGTGACTCATGATAAAATGCCGCCCCGGGCGGCTGCCTGGGTCGCCCGTGCCAAAAACCGCCCCTGTGCAAGAAAATGACTCATGACATTGTAACATTAGCTGACACAACTTCTCTTGTTTTATTATTTGAAGCCTTAAATCTTCCCTGTTTAATAGAGCTTTAGTATATAGTGTTTCTGATAGGATTTAGGGGCTTACGTTTTCAGTATTTTTAACAAAGACTACTTAACATTCTTTGATATTCATGCTGTAACTCATATTAATGCATCCTCATTTATACCAGTTATACCTTTTGGACTTAATCAAACTTTCTTTTATCTTTTACTCAACAGTGATGTTTATGATTAGCTACTACTGCCGTATGTCGCCAGTAGGTGGCAGAGATCTTCTGATCAGGGCTTAGTGGTTGTTCCTTCCACCTGGCCATAAAACTAAAGGAGACCTTGCCTTTTGAATTTGTGGCTCCTAAATTTTGAAATTCATCCCCTTTGAATCTTCTATTTCTTCTGTCTTATATTGTGAAACACTGTGTGATGTCTGCTCTTGAAAGATGCTATATAAATTAACTTTAGAATCAGAAAATGATTTATTGCCAAGCAAGTAACCCTTACAAGGAAGTTAGTGCATACATAAACATTTAACATGTACTTACTTACTGTAGGTGAAATATTCAGTACACATCAGTAGATTCTGTGCTTTCACCGCTGTGAAACTAGAGGCCACACCATTATTACTTCCCTCTGATATTTGTGTTAGTCATTTGCTTGATTTCTGAGGCTCTGCAGCTACACAGTGACATGCTGGTATTTCAGAAATGCCCTCATTCTTCAGATATATTCTATACTTATGTTGTTTCTTTGCCTAGCCACATGATAATCATCACATCTGCCTGTACTGTTTGTTGACGTTTTTGTTTCACATCAATTTAGGTGTTGCTGTGATAACCGACGTTCCTTTCAATTGTGCTCTGAGCTTTTCAGATGATATAGAAGTCTTTGTATCTGGAGAATTTAATTTGTGCTCAGCGTATCAATTAACACTAAAGGGCCAAACGATAGTGTCTGCCGAGGTGCACATGAATGTAAATGTGGGATTGTGTTTACTTAGCTGTGAATGTGTGGGTTTTAGGCACAAATATGCGTACATAGTGTTTGTACTGTATTAAGACCAGCAACCAGCAGAATGAAATGCCATTGTTTGTTTGTGTGTTGTTGTTTGTATTTTTTTATAGTCTGCGCTGTATTTAGCTTGGTGTCCTAATTACAGTTTCCCAGGGTTTCTGTCAAGAGTGCCATGCATGAAAAGCAATAAGTGTGTGTGTGTGTGTGTGTGTGTGTTTTAGTTTTACGAGTGCACTGGGTGTTGGATACCTGATGGTGTGCACCGCAAACTACCCCAATGTGCTGGCCTTCTGCTTCTTGGACGAGCTACAGAAGGAGTTTATTGTCACCTATGACACGAAAAGAACCAGCAGCGCCGTGCGGCCGTACTCCTTTATTGAATTTGGTGAGCTCCATGGAATTTCACAGCATGTTTCAGCTTCATTAATAATATGGGGGCAAGATCTATGGCAAAATAAGAAGACACACTAATATCTCTACAAAATTAGGCTCATGTTGAAGCATGTTTTAAGATGTGTATGATATATTTTTTTAAATATTCTCTCTTGCTGTATGTATATATATTTTTTGTAAACTGAATGGGACAAGGTACCTTCTCCCGGGCTCAACAAAACATATTTTGAGAAATGTAGGAAACTGTATTTTTGGCATTTAAAATGGCATTTAATAACTATATAAAATTATTTCCTGCAAACATCCTAACACAGCAGATTTGTTTTATTTCCTGTGATATTAACCACCTTGTTGTTGTGCTGACTTCCATCCATCAGACACTTTCATCCAGAAGACCAAACAGCGCTACAACAGCCCGCGTTCCCTGTCCACCAAGATCAACCTGGCTGACATGCAGACAGAGATCAAGCTGCGACCGCCCTACCAGCTCTCTTCTGAGGAACTGCAGGCTATTAATGGATTCTCAGTTCACACGCCCTCTAAATACAAAGGCATAGGTAGGACATGAGCTGCTGCCACACACATATACATGCCCCATACATACATCATCCATGTATACAATAAGTTTGCTTTTATAATGCTAATTACTTAATTTCCCTTCTGGGGATCAATAAAGTGTTATCGTATAATGTTATTCTCATTACGTGGCGCTATTCAGACCGGTAGCACTGGCCTTTGTAACACAATGACTGACAGGTCACTGGTGATTTCCTTAGAATACTGTAGCCTTACCTATCATTGTTTATATCGCTTTTTAAACTGTTGGGCTTTAGACCAGTTCACATCAAACCACATGCTTCTTGTAATGTTTAAAGGTGTAGTACAGTCATTCTTTCCCATCTGTGCATTTTTAGTAAAAGAAAAAAAAGTCCATCTTTCCGTAGACGGTTATCTTGCTGAACGATATCAGAGACTCATTATTTTCACTTAAAACAAAAATATTATATTTTTGAAAACCAGAAAGAAACCTTGTTATAAATCAATTAGACCAATAATACAAAAAGAAGAAGAAAAAAAACTTTTTAGCACTTTGCAGCATTTATTTTAATAATTACTTTTTAGGAATGATTAAGGGTTCATTTTGGGTTTTCTAATTTTTTCTTCACTTTCAATTATGTGAAGCATTTCCCAAACTACCCTCGCTGTTAGAGGGGCAAAATAAACAATTATTTTAAACTGCAGTGATCTGTGTATTCTTGCAACAGGAAACTTTTGGAAGCAACATAAAATCTGTGTAAATATCAACCAATTTGCTGCTTTTATAAACTGTATTTTCCAGTAAAAAAAATCTGTACCAATGTACTAATGCATGGTGGTCATCACTTAGTCAAACAGCTCCACTGCTGCTCTGTAGCTCAGCCTTCGTACCCCTCAGCTCCTCCAGACAACCACCGTCTTCCACGCACCGTCACACCTCAGCTGCCCCAAGCTAAGCAATGCCACCTTGGGTCACTTAGAGCTGTTGTCTTTCCCCCTCACATCCTCTTCAGGGCAGCTCTCCATGCTTTGTTCACTTTCTGTTGGTTGCCCTTGCCAGTTTTTTTGAGAACATAAATCATTTTGTCCTGAGGGATGAAGTATGCTAATCGCATAATAGTGACTCATCACTCTTTTTACTGTGCCAGAATATTTTGGAAGTCAGAAGATTTAAAAGCAATATATGCTTGGCTTTTTATTGCTATTCAAGGATTTATTATTTTATCCTGCATATAAGTCTTTATCAATAATTACATTTCAGAAAATGTATGTTTTGTCCTTTTGGAAAGTAGATTTCTTTTTAATGTATTTGTAGTTAATTTGTCAAGGCAGATTTTTCTGAGCCTGTAATATTGTCCTTTCTCTCTTCCAGCTCCCACACAGATGTTGGAGCCAGTGACTCTCCCAGGCATCGTGTCCTGTGTGCTCAGTATCCTCTGTGGAGGCCTAAACCTGCTGCGAGGAGTCCATGCTATAGAGAGTATACTACAGGTCAGGACATAACTGAGATCACATTCAAACAGATTCAGTTTCTCTTGAAGGGAATGTCTGGTTTCCTATGACCTAGGTTTTGATTTTCATAGTTTTGGCTGTCCATCATATTGGTAACAAACTAAAGTTAATCTTCTGAGATCTATGAACGTGACAACATTGCTAAACCAAAGTCACAAGTGGCAAGAAACACAAGCAGTCAGATGATCATACATGTTTTAAACAAACTTCCAGGTTAGTCAAACTTCAGAAAATTTGAAAATAAAGCTATCTGTAAAATGACTACCGAACTGTCTGTTGTAAACCCCCATCACAGTTTACAGAGCGACTTTCTGGCTCAACTACTGTCCTGTATAATTTACAGTTTTCTTGTGCAATGACTTGATGATGATTAACTCCAACTTTATTTTGTCCCTGGAGGGCAATTGGTTATGCAGCAAGGTATACAATACATAAAAAAACAACATAGTCATACAATACAGAAAGATATATGGGGGGTGACCTGAATACCAGTGGGCTAGAAGACCAACCAATAGTCACTGGTGACCGACTTTGACATTTCCAAGTGTAGCAGCAGAAAAAGCTACAAATACCCAATGAGGGAGTATTACTGACATTACGTGTACTTTTGTTTCAACTCCAATTGAAGTGGTTTAGATCATCTGTCTAATTGTCAGACTACTTGTGTTTTCTGCCACATCTAACTTTATTGTCACAACATTATCATACAATGCAATAGTTATAACTGATAGAAATAATGGCAAAAACAACCTAAATAAGAATTACCATTAACCTGAATTTTCAGCATACCATATGCTGTCCATTCTGTTCCTTGATGACCCCACAAATTCCATTAAACTAAATGAGACTGAATGGAAAAAGAAGGGGAAAAAAAAAAATATATATATATTTTTTCCCCTTCTTTTTTTTGGTCTTCTCTATTATATATATATATATATATATATAATCTCGTCGTACTGCTTTTATGATGCCTAGTCTAGACATGGATGACTAGTACTAAAAAAAAAAATAAAATAAAAAAAAAATCCTTTTCTTCCTGTCTGCAGAATGACGATGAAGACTTTAATTACGTGATTGCCTTTTTCCTTGGCACAGCAGCCTGTCTGTATCAGGTAAGTGATAGTCTGCGGTAAGAGCAGCCCATCACTGGCTGACTAACAGCCCTGCACTTTACAGCTCAGCAGCTTGTCAGCTAGACTAACATTAGCAAACGCTCAATGCCTTTCACCCCACTACCTTCTCTAAAACATTTTCATCAACTCCGTAAGTGCAGCTGCTGGTTTGAAATGGAGCACCACAAATTGGTAGACTGATGGGGGGGAACAAAGTTATCAGATGGGATTTCTTACTTACTGACCAGACATATTGTCCCATGTAGGACATTAATCATGAAAACATTTCACTGGTCAATGTCAGTCACACAAAGTGTCCAGCATTCACATTCTTCTGCTGTTCTCCTTTCAGTGCTACCTGTTTGCCTACTTCTCTGTCTGGAGGAACAGTAAGTCCTTCCTGGCATTTGCACTCATCTGTCTGTCCAACATGTATCTGTATGAACTGAGGAACATGTGGCAGATCCTCTTCCATGTGGCGGTGGGGGCCTTCATGACCCTGCAGATCAGACTGAGGCAGCCGCTGGGCAAAGCGCCAGACTACAATGTCTGACAAAAACCAAAAACACAAAGAGCAAAATGGCCTTCAGTCAGATGGTCCCGCACATGTCCTGGAAATACAGCGGAGACAGCACGGAGGACAAAGTGGAAACAAAAAACAATCCTCCCAGTTCAGGAAGAATACCCATAAAATCTTGCAGCACCACAGTAGTACTCCATCACAGCACCAGTGGACAGCTCTCAGTGTGGACTTGGAGGAAACTGCCTGAATCATTAAAGAATTTTATGGGGTTGACTTGGGAAGATGTCTACTTCCGACCATTGTCTGATAAAGATATTTGCTTTTACTTCATTTCAGTGCAGCCGTAGTTTAGGTCAGAGTCCTGCATGTGTCCAAATTTGCAAACCTCATACTCTCCCTGAGGGGAAATAGATCTTGCAGCCGGGTAAAACAGAACACACAGAGACGTAGGCACACAGACTCAGGTACAGAAAACATGATAAAATACATCAAGTAAAAACAGGAAACCTAGAGTATGCCATCGCTAAAACCATCATCATCATCAGCCCCCAGTAGTTATGGAAAACTATCATCACTTGCACTTTAGTAGCAAGGAACGCATGGTATGAATACGAAACCTTTCGATACCAGATTTCCAGGTGTTTTGATGCGCATCAGATACATTGTATGTTGCTCTTTTGAATTTGACCATACATTTAATGACAGCTTTCGATACTCGAGCTACAGTACACACACATTTCTGGTTGTACCCAAAATTATTGAGGTACCCAGGCCTATTATTTCCTTAAGCTCAGCCAACAACCTATGTAGGATTAGGCTAGGCTTAACAAATGTTTAGCAGTATACAGATGAAATTAAACACAGTGATCTCTATTTTATGTACAAACTGTACATAGAACTCTTATGACTGATAAAATGACTTGGAAATATGAACATAAAAAAACTGCAAGACTGGACATTCATTTCAATTTCTTGTACAGTTTTTGGTTTTTCCCTCTCCCATTTATGTCACCCACATCCAGGTAATCATGCATGTTTCTTGTGTCTGTTACATGCACTTTTTGCACATGTACTCGTGTGCACCTGACCGGTGCAGGACTCTGGTTTAGGTCTTTGTTTAAAACTATGCAATGCTGCCGTGTGTGTGTGTGTGTGTGTGTGTGTGTGTGTGTGTGGCCCTCATTTCAGTTTTAGGGGTATTCTGTATAAGGAGCCAATGATTCTACCTTGTTTTGCAGATATTTGTCATTTTGTAGACAGTTAATTTAGCTATTTATTTACTGACTGATTGTTCAGTCACGTGGTCAGTGACAACTTTTTTTTTTTCTTCATGCAGACCCGCATCTAGTTGTCACAAAGTAACTCCTGCTCCAGAAGACAGTCTGTTAACATTCATAGCCTACTTCCACACCCACACAGCCTGATGGCATATGTCAGTGTCAAGTGAGTTGATTAACAGGCTTGTGTTGGAAGCAGTAAAGATGTGTAGCTCTGACGTCGAAGCCTGAGGCAGCCAGTATCATCTCCGCGTGCTTTTCCTTCCACCGAGCCCACCGGTTCCGACATGGTTGCCGTCTGCGTCACAAAGACAAAAACCCACCCTCTTACCCTTTTGCCTGTGTAATGGATATTATCATAGTGTTCACAGTTACCATAATTACAGTCAGGAGAGGCCACATTCATCGTTATTAGGCAGTGTGAGATTTGTTCAGGCAATTTATTTCCTGGCTTCCTGCACAATTCCAACAATATATATATATATATATATCCAATATAACAACTGGAGAAGGGTAGAGAATTGAGTCATGCCTTTATTGTTCACTGTTCATGAAAAGCTCAACAGTTATGCCAGGATTGTCATAAATATAAAAAAAACAATTCTCTCTCTCTCTCACTGGAAGAAGTTAAAGGTAAAAATGAAAAGCAGTATGCAGCTCCACTCCATGTCCATCTGGCATCTGCACTACAGATCTGCCGGGGGACTGCTGCAACACTTCAGCCTCATATGATTCATCATCATGCTCTCTGAATGTTCTTTTGCTTTCCAACAGCGGTACCACACCTATATGACCTAATAGCTCCTTTCACAATATGGCTCAGACTCGATTGGATTTGAATTGAGCTTCACTGGCTCAGATTGTTTGTGTTCACATTCTCCTTTTCCACAGCAGTCACAGTGAATGTGTAGTGGGGGTGTGTTGTGTAAAATAGGAACAGCGAAATTTAGGTATTTTATACTGGTTTATCCAAGTATGGAAAGTGAATGTAATTATTTTCAGGTGTTTAAACTTCGGAATGAACTGCTGAAAACATATTGTATGTATTGTAGTACAAAGTTTTCACATTTAAATGTTTTATTTTACACAAGTGTAATATTCCTTTTGAAGTTCCCCAGTCATGATTTGAAAACTCAAATATTGTAAACAATTATGTCTGTCATATTCAGCAAATTAAGATCTGGGAAAAAAGTAGATTTGATGTGAAATGGAAAATGTATTTGAACACTGGATTTAAAGCATATAAGACCAGAAGTGCTTGAATTTTGTCTATTTTCTGTTGCACATAAAGACGCATTGATTTATCCTAATGTTATTCGGTCCTCGGGGGAGCCGACTGATCAGTCCTTTTCTACCAACGGTCGGCCATCTGGTTGGTCTGTAGCTGCCATTAAGTCCACTTGAAACATAGCTACTCTTGTATTAGGACTCCGTCTCTGAGCTCAACTATGGAACATTAAAAAAATCTGGGACATTACAATGCTATCCATTCTTAAACATTGAATGTGCTCTTACAATCATAACACTGCTGGTGCTTAATGAGGCGTTTGATCAGATCTGATGCATGTTGCTGTGGCTGGGAAAAAACAATTATGAAAAAGATTAGAGAATTCCATATATAAAGGGGTATTGGATCCAAGACCTTTATAATTTAAAATAAACATTTACCTAACCTTGGAGGCTGGAGCCTCCAGCATATGATAAAGGAGCAGTGGAGTTTCAGCTTTAATTCCCCCTCCCTGTCCCCAAAGTCATTTTCTTCTAGAGCAACAACATGACATGCAACAGATTCCCTCATGATCGAGAGGCAGCTGAAAAACTTCTCTGGAAGCACTTTTTATTTCACATAAAATGGTGGTATTATAAATTTGATCGTAATTGTTATTGTGGGCGCCTCATCATAAGGAACAGCAATTTCCTCCAGATGGAGAGTAATGGAGAACGAATATGTATTTTTTCCGGCGCAGGAATTACGTGGATTTTAGTAACAAATAGGTCCTGCAGGTGTGAATTGCTACTTGAAGCACAATTTCAACTTAACATGCTACAAGTAAATGTCAGTGGTAATAATGTTTTTGTGGCAGAGCTCACACAGTCAGGGGCTTGCAGGTTGGCTATTCAAAAAGTTCAAAATCATTAAGTCTGAGGACTTTGTTTGCTCCATCATGTGCTTGACTTCCACTTAGAAAAGCCTGTACTGTGGTTACTGGCTGCAGTACAGCAGCCTTTTACCCCATTATAGACCATTCCTGAAATCCTTTATCTTAAGATGCTCTATTTAAATGGAGAGAATTTAATTTAAATTACCGTCTAGCAAATATTACATATTATTGAATTAACTATTAACCAAGACCTTTATTCATTCCTAATGTCATGACCAGTGATTTGACTTCTATATAAATAAAGATATTAAAGCTGTAATGGATGAAGTAACACTCAGGGTGCTAATCAGCAGATTAGCATTTTTGCTTCCCTCTCTTTCATCATATATAAACAGTAATCATGATGAAAAGAAGACAAAGGACCCCGTGTACAAACCAAGTGATGTAGTGCTGCTGCCACCTGTTGGTGAACATGTTAAAGAATCAAAAAGTTCAGCACAATGCCAGCTGAGGGGTTTTAAACACTGGTGCATTAGACAGCTTTAAAAGGGGGATAGTTTCTCACCGAAAGCATTTTACTTCCACTATAGATTCTATACGGCCAAAAGTAAGGACATCTGAGCTCTACATTCATATGTGATTGTTAAGTATATCATTTAAAACTAATTATGGACCTGGCTTTGAGCACAGAGGCATTGTCATGTTGAAACAGGAAAGGGTCTTTCCTAAACAGCTGCAAGAAAGTTGGAAGCACAACATGGTCTAACATATCCCTTTGTGCTGCAGCATAAAGAGTTCCCTGAATTCGATCCAAAGGCCCAAACCTCAGGATGTCCACATACTTTTGGCCATGAACTTTTGTAATCGATAAAATACTAGCTTTTATGCAAAACCTTTAGCTTTGCTACTATAAGATTATGCTGAGACAGCAGCATGCACGAATTAAACAGGCATTCATCTAAACCCATTAATTAGGCTGACAACACAGGCAGACTATGCAGAAAAGTATCCAGAAGAAATGATGTAGTACCTGTAAAACATCTCAGCAGTTTATTGGGCTGTAAAAGAGCATAGTGTTTTGCATAACAAAAACAAACCATGGTTTTGCCTCTGTTGTCAATATTGTCTTGTTATCATCATGAGGATCCTCAGCTGTAGAAATTAAGAGGAGGTGAGCTTCTCCTACTCTTTAAACCTAAAAAATTATCCACTCAAGACACCTCATAGCTTCACCCCTCATCTCTGATCCCTTCTCTCCAACCTCTTGTGTTTTCTAATGGCACATTTCTGCACAATAAACGGTAGAAAAAGGGGTTCACAGGGGCGTAAAATGGCACTGCATTCTATGAGTCAAATGGCATGAAACTTAAAGTTGTAGTAGTGGTGTTTGAAGATAATGGTTCCAGCAGTACGCTACATAAACACAACAGAAACCACCCAAGTGGACCAGTGCAAGGTTCATTTCATTCTGCAGGCTCAAAGCAGCACACACATGGACTAAGTTTCTCTTTTTCTTTTCAAACAGGAAACTAAAAGCAATTTAATGGTGGCAATATATATTTTCATTTATCCCATGAAAAGACCAAAATCATCAATGAATTGATCATACTAACAAGTATTGCCTGTGTAGTAAAACCCTGATATATCTTTATCATAGAACTCCATTGTTCATCAATTTAAAAAAAAGCTATTATAACTTGTTTAATTATATTTGCATTTCAATTCTGAATTATAGAACTAAGTAAAACAAAGTTGACTTTAAATCAACAAATGATTACATTTTTTAAATGGAACCAACTAATTAATTTAAAAATCCTCTTAAATTGAACGTTTGTAATTCCATTTATACATTTGTTTCCATTTTGGGATTCATTTAAAGTAATGTGCAGTGTCACCTAAAAAAACATTTGAAGTCTAACCCACAGAGCAGCAGCATGAGCTCTGATTGGCCAGAGCTCCAGCAGTTGCCCTGTGGGTTTTAATTATCTTTTAATGTTTAATTATCTTTTTCATTATTTTTTATTTACTCAAGACTTCATTGTGCCTATTTTTTATTCAGATTTATTATCAATTTATTAATGGATTCTAATTAAACACTGTAAAAGTCAATACTTTTTCCAGTGGCACAGTCAAAGCTCCATTTACTGTAGTTCATTTTGAGTCAACTAATGTAGTGCACAAAATGCGTATTAAATACACAAATAGTCCTAACAAATGCTTTATTTGCTCCTGTAACGTTTGCTAAACGACAGTGTTTACAGTGTTTTAAAGGTGTATGTCTTCACAAGGAACAAATAGGCTCGGGGCTGAGGGCACAGTGTGTAGCATCAGAGTAGGGAAGTCAGTCAATCTCTCTCAAAACACTTTTTGTTTTTTTCATAAGATTTGTTGACAAATTAAAATATTGAATTGTGTTAACTTTATCGTTTCCGTCTCAAATTTGCTATATCCTATCCTCAATATTCTCAAGTAAAAACTTGACATTGTCTGGACATTTACTGATTACTGTACTCTGCCAAGACAAACAGAACCAGCTGTAGTGTTGGTGATAACATAAGATACACAACATAACATACAATAATGAGAAATCACTTAAATCAATGAAACCAGAAGGTTAAAGACCGTTTGTTTGATGACATGTTAAATAACGCCGTAATACTGAAGAAAGTGCTCTGATAAGAAAAAAAAAAGAAAAGAAAAAAAAGGCAGATAAAAGGGCACATTTCCACATGGGCTTGTCTGTCCCTGTCCACAGGATGAGCATCATCACCGTCGTCAGTATAGAGTTTGTATTAAAGGCCTCATCGGAGATCATTGGACATTCATTGGGTCGTACCATCTGATTGAGCAAGCAAGAAGTAGTTGTGGAGCGATACAGAAAGCAGTGGACGGCTGAAAGCAATGGAGTGCAAAAAGACAGATGCATTCACGTCCTCTAGTCTGTCATTAAAAGTGCGCACCCACTCAGTTTGACTAAAATAATCAGTAACGCAATCTTATTAGCAAACGGTTAACTTCCTGCAGATCGGTCATGCTCAATTTCGGTGAAAAGAGCGAGAAAAACAGGCATTCAGGAGCATGGATCTGCTGAAGCTAAATGGTACATTAGTTGTGGTGCCATGCTAAGAGGCAACAACCAGCGAGGACTTCTGAAATCCCAACATGAGAGTGATACAGTATGTACATCTGAATACACATTGGTGTTTATAGATAGCTCTCTAATATATTAATGTACAAAATATAGAATCTTAAAATATCTGATACGGTTTGGTGTTCTGAAGTCAAAATACAAAATGACGAAGATAAGAAAAAGCTCTTCAGTGACATCCTTTGTGTTTTGTCGGTGTGTATGCTGTTGATACTGTAGTGTGAGTTTGTAACTTTATACGTCTGACGAGGAGCTTTCTGTAAACACTGTGGAGCGTTTTCTCTCTATTTTGTCTCTGAGGGACATTTTTGCTTGTGAGATGCCCTCTTCCCCGATAAGACACAACTTACGGCGACTCCTCCGTCAGTCTGTTAATTACTGACGTGATCAGATATTCAAGGACGGATAGTGCTGCGGTGGTGGCTGAGTGTCCATACTTGAGAGATTTGCATCTATACCACGACAACATGGACAAAATGTGTTTAACATACAGTACATAAAATCATATACATACACATAAAACTGTCTGTTTTACATGTACATATACACTTCAGCAGGAGAAAGGCAGAAAGAAAGAGAGGATGTGGCATGTAGGTCATGTCCTGCTGCAGGTTTGTCCCAAAACCCTTTAAGAATCTGGCGGATTGAAGCAAATAAAATTTCTTCGAAAACATTCTTCCTTTAGGACCTAGACTCACACAGCTGGCAACATCTGTCTTTATGCACTGATTGGACATCTTTGGTCTCAATGGCAGACTCAGGCTAGCTAGGCCTTTCCCACTCATACTCTCCTCGGCAGGCTGAGCTTTGGGATGCATTTTCTCATCCGTCCTCGTTGTGGCCTCAGTAGGTTCAAGAAAGGATTGGCGCTGTGAGAAGGGACGCTTCAGTCAGTCTCAGTCCGCCGTAAGCTATCAGAGGTCCATGGGCCTGCTCCTTATTTCAGAGGCGGAGTTAAGGCGCCTACCCTGGTGTGTCTATTTGTCACTTAGTTGAGGTTAACTGCTTGGTGGTCCACTGGTGAGAAAATAGGTCATCATCTCTCCCTTGCCTTTGACAGTGACCAAACCTCTGTATTCCAGTGTGTAGTTATAGGAGCTCAGTACCTGGTACATGTCTGCAGTCACCTGAGGACAGAGGGAGGAAGGGACAGTGAGTAGAACGGCTTATTTGTGGTTCATATTAACCACTTTTCTATGCATTTATTATTATTTGTGTGAATGCTGATTCAGCATGCTTTATTTGGTGGCACGGTGGCTCAGTGGTTAGCACTGTTCCAACTAGCACCAGCAAGAAGGCACTGCAGACTCTGACCCTTGGATCTATTCCCAGTCTGGGCTGGCCTTTTTTGTGTGGAGTTTGCATGTTCTTCCAGACTTTCTTCTACATGACTATTTTTGACAGACCTTTTCACAGATGTAAACATAAACATTCTAAATGGACCAAGTTGATTTCCTGTTGCAGTGTATGTGAATGGCATTAACTGACAGGAAGTTAACAAGGGCCAGGCTGTTGCCTAGCAATGGAATTCCATTGGAAAGGTCTATACTATGTCTTTTTTTTTTAATCAGTTTTCTCGACAAACTATACATAACTTTTTTTTTAAAGATAATTTTTTGGGCTTTTTCCATCTTTATTTTGATAGGACAGCTAGGTGAGAGAGAGGGGGAAGACATGCAGGAAATTGTTACAGGTCGGATTCGAACCCTGGACCTATGCGTCGAGGCATAAACCTCTCAGTATACAGTATGTGCGCCTGCTCTACCACTATACCACCTATATTGACTTTTTAAAAAAATATTATACAATGACTTTTTCCATATACTTTTTATCACTTTTTTAGAATATATGACTTTTTTTAAAGATACTTTTTTGGTAGTCTATATGAAAGGGGAGAGAGAGAGGGGGAAGACATGCAGGAAAACCGCCAAAGGTTGGAATTGAACCCGGGACCTCTGCACCGAGGAATAAATCTCTTTATATGGGTATGCGCTCTACCAACTGAGACACCCAGGCGACCACTACTTTTTTAACCATGATATACAATTACTTTTCAATGACGATTTTTGAAACACTATACTAAGACTTTTTTTTAATCACATTTTCTATTAGTGTCACAGTGGCTATGGGGCAGCAATATTTCAACTAGCAACAGCAAGTAGGCACTGCAGACAGTGACACTTGGATTGATTCCCAGTCAGGACTTGACCTATTAGTGTGGAGTTGTTCTTTCAGACTAACCATACTATGACTTTTTCATCACTTTTTTCCGACATACTATACTAGGACTTTTCTTTATCACTTTTTTCGACATACTATACTATGACTTATTATCACTTTATTCAACATATTATGATATGACTTTTTTTCAATATATTTTTTTTTACTATTTTTGACATACTTTTTCGACATACTATACTTTGACTTTTTCATGACTTTTTTGACATACTATACCATGACTTTTTATGACATACTATATTGACTTTTTTTGACATACTATATTGACTTTTATTACTTTTTTAAACATACTATACTATGACTTTTTTTTCCAATATACTATAAAATGACATACTATACTATGACCCTTCTCTTACTGCATTATATTCCATTATATTTAAAATTTTTAATTGTTACCTGCCACCAGCAAATTAAGACATTTTCACTATAAATGTGTGCCTGAAAATGTATTAGAACCAACCGCAATATGTGTCCCCTCAAAGGCCCATTCTGAGCCAGGAAAAACCCTGCATACTATAATATTACTATTTTAGACACACTATACTATTATAGTATATTATTTACTTTTTATCACTTTTTTCGACATACCTATACTATGACTTTTCGGCATGGTATATACTATGACTTTTCTTTTTTTTTTAATTTAAAATATTCCACTTTTGTAATACATTATTGGTATAATTAAACATTTCAATATTAAATTCATACTAATTACAACCATTCCCACTTTTCCAACTATTTTTACTACTTCACCTTCTTCTTACGCAATTATGCCAGTAATCCAGTTTAGCAATTTAGCTTTTCAGCTTTCACAAGCATTTTCTGCAGGAAATGCATTTTCTAGTTTGTCTTTGTTTAGCACCTAATGACTCCCATCAGCGTTGATCTAGTGATTTACTTATAAATGCATTTTCTAGTTTGTCTTTGTTTAGCACCTAATGACTCCCATCAGCGTTGATCTAGTGATTTACTTATAAAACCATTGCTTCAACTGCATTAAAAAAACAAAATGTTGGTGTGAAGCAGGTGATAAGTATACTTTGAAATATGGTCCCTGAAAGGCTGTAGGAACATTTGTTATATGTAACCTTGATGTCTGGGAAACTTTCTTTTCCAGTCAAATTTAACCCAGTTTTAACTTAGACATCTGGACATAGTTTGACCTGCAAATCACCAAATCTACGCTTACTGTGTTGTCTATACATTAAATACATGGTGTCCTTTGTCACCACCACAAATTGAGCTACAAGTCTGAGCCATTATTTTTTTCAATTCACCAAAATGTAAAGCTGCCAGAAACCCATATTCAGGAAATAAACTGACACAGGTGCTAATAGAAATGTACAAGTCTCTAGTGGTAATATCTTGAAATATTAGTTTTACAGTTTTTTTTACTGGTTATACACTAACAAGGCAGAAAGAAATGTGAGGAATAAACTATAAGTGTTCTTTATCATATTTGTCCCTTTTCACCTACAAAGTAAAAAAAAAAATACAGTGCAAGTTAAAAATATATATTTTTATTTATGCTTCATCTGTCATTCTGCATGGTTGACAAACATAAATTACATACTGTATAAAAGCCCCTTTCAACTCTTTTTTTTTTTTTTCGGCTTGTCTGTATGTGAATACCGAATATTAACGTCCACAAATGGATTAAATCGCAGTCACAATCATAGTGTGCTGTTGCTTTTTCACTTTCATGTTCATTAGGAAGCAGTGGAGCATATTTGCTCCTGCGTAAATGGTTTTCAGAAGGTGCAGTGGAGACGGATGAGATGAAATTAAACGGTTCCATCTGTGTTCAAAGAGTTATTAAGCTTTAATGATTTCACATCTGATAGAGCAAAACCAATATGGCCGTTTTTAATTAACATTTTTCATTATCTTGAATAAACCTTTTTTCTAAATCCAGCCGTCAGCCATGTCTGAAGGGCAGTTTTTGCAGAGTTTATGCACATCAGATGAATTTCTCATTTTTGACCAGAATAGCTTGGAGCTAAATCCAAGATGGCAAAACAAAACTAACAACAGTGATGAGCTCTGCAAATCCTGCTTTATTGAATCATTTTAGTTTTTTTTTTTTATTTCTTTTCCTAAACTGAGTTAATCTTCTGTCTAAGGACTGAGTTTGTATCAATTGTTTTTAATGTTTTTGATTTGTTTCAGACAAAAAAGGATATGACAGTTAATATTGAGAAAATGCCATTTTTATGACTAATAAAGTTTAACTTTGAGGGACAGTTGTTAAGGATTGCTTTGATAGGTGGCAGGACCTGTTTACTGTCACCAAGCTCATGGCTCTGGGACAACGGTTGACTACTATCTTTATTAATTAAGTGATAGGATTTCAATTGTCAAGTAACATTATCTAACTATCTATTCTAAAATCATCTAAATTACTTATTTTGGGAAAAGCTACATTTTATTTTACAGCTCTCAAATGGCATGTTCAGAGAATATTTTGGCAGTGCAGTGTCACACTTCACCTGGATCCTCTCTGGTACACCTGTGCTGTCCATGCGACTCGCCACATTCACTGTGTTCCCCCAGATGTCGTACTGAGGCTTCCTGGCCCCGATCACCCCGGCAACCACAGGGCCAATGTTGAGACCTAAGAAATTAAACAAATGGGGAAAAAAAAGATGAAACTTAATACCTACTAAACCAGCTGGACTTGCATGTGCAGTAAGGACTGAGCCTTGGTACATGGGGCGCACGCTCAACCAGGTGAGCTACCAGGGCGCCCCCAATTTATTCAACGTTTTTTACAAAACTATTGTGTCAGGTTCCTTTAGAGCTTTTCTCTCACAAAATAAACATACTGTACACCAGTTTGGAAATGTAACTCTTAACTTAATTAATCTTCTGAGAGTAACAGTTGCCGTCATTTGAGTTCCAGTCAATAACGGTTTCCCTGTCAGATGTACAAAATCCCTGAGCAACAGTAGCACCCTTCTTTCTTTTCTGCAGCTCACCTATTTGCATCTTGAAGTTGTTAAAGGAGTGTTCATTGATGTATTTCATTTGGTCCATCAGCCTCATCGCATAGTCAGCCAGGGCTCGGATGTGCGAGCGCCCGACCTTGTCGTATGTGGAGTCGTTGAGGCCGGAGGCCGCCATGTAGGTGGAGCCGATGGTCTTGATCTTCTCCAGCTGACGGAATTGGTCCTCACTGATGATCTAATCCATCAATCATATAAAATACAATTTTAGTGAAATGTTATAAAGATAATGTTAAATGTGTTAAAATGTTATAAAGTTATATATTTATTGAATCCAATTTTAAGTTGATAACAGTATTATTTGAGCTCCAAGTCTAACAAAGCTCCTATTCATATTTAATTTCCTCTGTAATTTATTAGTAGCAAAGTGATATACAATTCTTTTTAAAAATAGTCCTAGAGTTTTAATCCTGAAATCTGCATCTAGTCAATATTTTTTCACATTCATATTGCCTAATATTGATCAAACTGCAGAGGATGGAGACTAGCTGGTGAACAAAGTGGAACATTTAGCAGCTAAAGAGCCAGCTATTTTCCTCAGGAGTCGGTGGAGACCAAACCAGACGTGGAAAACTCCCTGCTGGACTGATGAGCCTACGTCACTCTTTGGACTCACGCATTTGCACACATGCGCAACTTCGCCATTTCCTTTTGTAGTTTGCTGCGGACATGAGTACAGCTGCTCCTAAAGTTGCACGTTACTTGTATAAAGCTTCTGTTGTGTTACCGTGTGCGTTATTGAGAACTAAGTGCACAATTTTATGTCCATGCTGGCGTTGCATGTATCTTTGTTTGTGTAGTTAACATGATTAACATGACAGTATTTCTCTATAGTTCAGGATAGCATGTCTACTGTAATGCTAGGAACTTACTGCAAAATATATCATTCAGAAACAATAGTTGATACTTTGATTCATGGATGCATGTTAGTACAGTGTTGTATATTCGTTAATTACAACAATCCTGCGGAGGATTAGTTCAGCTGTTGCACTCGCGATGGTGTTGCTGGTTTAATTGTTGAAACGCATTTCACCGTGCCTTTCGCGCTGCTAGTCTAGTCTTAGATGTAACTGCACAATAACCTGTACTCTTTACTACATTGGATTGTGTTAATTTCCATTACTATCCAGTATTGTTTGGTTGTTTGCATAGCACTATTTATTGCATGGCAATTATGTATATTGCAGAGTGATTGTTGCTTATTTCTCTTTAATCTATATAATATATGTGCATTCGTTATGTACAGATTATATTTACATATTCTGTATTTCCTCATTTTACAGAAAACCACACCCACACACAAACACATACTATCGCAAGCAACAAGCACTGTATTCACCTGCTGGAATTGGATGTCAATAAATCTGTTGAACTGAAACCAAAGGTTGCAGCGACTCTCTTACCGGAGTACATAGCCAGCTAGGGTAGCGCCAGCGCATAACGTACACAGACTTCACAAGACATGAAAGGAGAGTGAATATTGGACTTAAACTTTATCAGGTGGTAACAAACATGACTCCAGATGCATGCATAAAGTGTCTCTAAACCAGATGGAAACCAACCTAGCCGTTATTTTACTGGGAACTACAGTCTCATAGAGCACCAGTGACAACAGTAGATCCCCACAGTGGAGGCCACAGATTTACATCCTCACTCACAAAAGCAGACAGCTTTCAGTTGGATGTGTTCACATCTCACCTCATCAAAGTCAGCGATGATCTCGTTGAGCAGCCGCAGACACTCCACTCCCTCGTTGTTGCCCTCCAGCTCCACGTAGAACTCTGAGAAGTTGCTGATGGAGGCGAACATGACAGCCACGCACTCACACGACTGGTAGTAGAGCTCGTCGTTGCGTCGTTCGCGCTGCAAGAAGTGGGCGGCCACGTCTTTGGGCAGGATGTTGTGGAGTAGACGGCGGTTATAAGCCTGAAGCTCCTCCATCTCCTCCTTCTCCTCTGTGGCCTGTAGGGGGTTCAGTACAGAAATTAAACAGGAAAAAAACAATACTGTTGAGTGAAATATCTCAACTACTAATGGACAGATTGCTATGAAATTTTGATACAGATATTCATTGTCCCCAGAGAACGCCATGACTTTTCATGCAGCACTACCGGCAGCTCAATCATCCAATGAAATATCTTGACATTTTAGAGATGGATTGGAACAAAATAATCCAGAGGATATGATTATGAGTTGTACTGTCAATGAGGGTGCTGCAATTACTACTACTGACACTGTTATCTCTATTCATGGTTACCCTGACACCACCCTCTGGCCAATATTTAAATTCAATTCACCACTTAAACTTTTATCCTCCTCCTAAAGTGTGGCTGTAGAATCTTAGACTTCTAACCATCAGTGACATCAGTGAGCTGGAAAATAAAGACCCCTCCAGCAGCTCAACGTTTTTCAGATAAATAACTTAATTGTACCCTTGACTAGACAACCAACCACAGGCAGCTCAGCCTGCTTTGGCACCTCCATGAGATGTCAAAGAACCCTGGTACAACCCTTAAGACATCTTAAAATAATTTGAGTATCAAACACTCTCCCCCTGTAGGCCTGAAAGGCTTCGAAAAGTTTTTTAGCTTGCTTTTTCTCTGTGGAGTCCATTTGGATTCATGACAGTTACAATAGATTCCAATGAACCCAGGCACCTTAATAATAATGTTCAGTGTGTTCCAAAAAAGATTTTGGGTGGATTAGTCTTTCAAATAAATATTTTGTGTCACAGGTGACAGACATTGAGTGATGACCTTTTTTTTTCTAGATTCTGTCAGCATCTATTTGTCAACCTAAATGAACTGAAACCGATGCCAAGCTCCGTGCACGGTTGTTGGAACGGGATGAGGACTGGAGCTGGCATGGCCTCGCCCACCAGGGTTCTGGTAACGCCTCAATTCTTTTCTTGTTGATTGACAACCAAGACATATCTGTCTGTATGGCCTGTTAGTAGCTGGTACAGCCATGATGCTGGGTGACAATATGACAATAATACAGTGCAATAATTGCAACAATTTCTTTATCTAACATGTTTCAGCTTTTAGAAAGACAGATGGAAACCCACTGTGCAACAAACGGGCCAAGATGAGGGAAGAAGCTTTCTTAAAGGGGTGATAGAATGATTATATAGGGTATTTTAGACTGTTCCTTACGGTCTAATAGGGTATGTAACATTGGTTGGGCTGAAAATTGTCCGAATGCTATTTTATTAGGCCCTTAACTACCTTGTGAATATGGCTCTATTTGGAACAAGAGCTTTTCTTCCAAATATGGTATGCTCATGAATATTTAGATGAGCTGCGCGCTGATTGGTTTGAGCGAACCCCATCAAAACACATTGGAGACGAGACAACAGGTCTCATATTTCAAACACTGCAAAGGTATACATGGTTTGTCTGCTATTTCGATATTAAATTCACTTCTGAGACTTTTTTAAGCGAGAAATCCACTATATAAAGCTCAAATATGGGCCGTTTTACAAAAATGTATGGCTAATTGCAAATTTAATAAGACGTGTCGGACTTTAGGAGCTCCACACAGTCTGACGAGAAAACGGCAACCTCCATACCCAGTGAAAGTCACCGTTTCTCAGTTACTGGATGACCGGGGCTCGGGGCTCCACGGAGGTCCGGAGCTGCAAGCTAGGTTATGTGTCCCATTTAATCCTATGGGAAAAGATCGTTGCTACACTTTTGTCACGCCACTTATATATAACATATACCCCAAGGTCTTACAAAACTAACAATGGTGTCCGATTTGAATTTAATTAATTTTTGTGAACATTAGGGGTTTCGTTAGCTGCTACTGTCCCTTCAATCCTATGAATCGCGGCTAGCTGCAGGCCCTGGAGCTCCATCAGGGCCTCTGCATTTTGTAGTCCAGTAACCCAGAACCGGTGACTTTGCCCGGGTATGGAGCGCCGCGGGCTTCCCCTCGTGACGGAGATCCAGCTAGCTCACAGCGAGCCAGAGTCTATGAAGTAGGACACGCCGGGCGGCGAGGCAGCACCGGCCGCTGTCACGTACCCTGCTGAGCTCCTGCTGAACTGCGACACACAGTCGGACAAAATTTGCAATTAGCCAGCAATTTTCGTAAAACGGCCCATACTTGACCTCTACATTGTTGATTTCTCGCATAAAAAAGTCTCAGAAGTGAATTTAGTAATTAAATAGCGGACCTCTGGAGATCTGCATGACCTAGCTAGATTCAGAAGACTAAGCTGACTTTGGCTTTGACTTGACTTTCAGTGGTGTAGCCTATGCAAATGTTGGGGCGTGACAAAGACTAGGAGTTGGGATGCTTACGTCAGTTTCCAGCTTTGTTGAGATTCGCCCGTTTTCAGCGACAGTTTCAAAATGTGAGATTTGCAGAGGATAGGGGTATCAAATGGGGTCGTTATTCAACTATGACAAGGTAAAATTGGTTTTGCATTCTATCACCCCTTTAATGATCAACATCTTTTAGTATTCCCGAAAGGAGTCTTGGATCTTTAAACCAACATCACACGCACGCACGCACGCACGCACGCACGCACGCACGCACGCACACTGACCTGCAGCTTCCAGAGGAAGTCGAGCCTGGCTGTGGACTCTACCTGCTGGGCATGAAGGTAGAGAGCGAGAACGAAGACCGTGATGACTACCGGGGTCATGATCTTCAGAGGAACCTTGGAGTCCATCACACAGCTAGAGTTTCAACACACACACACACACACACACACACTACAAGGTTATCAGATGTGTTATGCTAAGTAATGAACTACCAATCACCTACCTCATCAAACATACAGGTGTTAAGTTATCCTGTATGGGTGTAAAGATGTACTTTGCACGAACACTGTGGCACAATAACAAGCTGCCCTTTAAATCTTGGCTCATTAGCGTTAGCATCTGTTGCCAGTGGGTCATTATAGTTAAATTTCTGCCAGCACAGTGATAATGATGCTGTTAGCTTAAACAGATGACAGAGGTGATGCGTTGGGTCTCTGTGGTAATAGAAGTTGCTATTGGTCTCACCTTGTTCCATTCATGTGCTCGCTGTGAGGGGGAGGAACAGAGAAGAGCCAATCAGCGGTTAGAACATCTGTACACACCAAAGATTTAAACACTACAAGCGTAACAACACACACACACACACACACACACACACACACACACACACGCAGCAGTAATGACTCACACAATGTTGACAGCGTTGGCCATCACCAGCAGGTCCTGGTTGTCGAAGAGGCTCACTTTGGGCACCTCCATGACGAGGAGGTAGATCAGCTCGATAAAGAGCATGAGGAAGAGTTTACCGATGCTGCTGATCTGCAAGAAGACGGAGCAGGCCAGCAGGCTCAGCAGCACACAGCACGAGAAGTACTGAGGGAGAAAGATGGAGAGAGGGGAAGGTACATTTTCTTTTATGTTTGGTAGTCAAGCTTTATATTCTGTAATACACGGTTCTGATTGAATGAGTCACATCCAGAGGTATTATAAAACACCCCATAAACCCACAATTCTGACCACTTAGTTAATTTAAACATTAATGTGCAAGCCAAATGTTAACACTTCTACCTGCAATTATTACCCTCACTTAGCAGCCATTTGTTCTGCTACTGTTCAAAATGATCTCACTCGTCTGAAGCATTGACATCTTAAAATATACAATTACAAAGTGCTTCACTGTGACGGATTGAATTTCTTGTCCCTTTTATTGCAATGACGTATTGTGCAAAAAGCAATAAGGTACTTGAGGTGTTACTTTACAGCCACAGTGTTGTTTTTCGTCTGATGTTCAGACAAAAGAAAAATAACAGTTTGCCTCATTTTACCCATGAATTAGACTGCAGCATATTTTGGCATGATGAAATAATGTATATGTATGTATATAAATGTTCTTATTCTGATGGCATTTTATGCTTCTGTAACAGACTTGCAGCAGCACTAAAGTCTTCTTTGGTTAACAAGGCTGCCCTGAACATTTTTAACAGATATATTTGACCAACACAGTTAGTCACAAACATATCATTGTGATTCCTTGCAGAAATGCTTAAAAATGAATTGGCTTACCTGCATCAGACAAATCTGTTGCTCATCTGAGTTGAATCTTAAAAGCCTCAGTTTCTACCAACTGCAGTAATCTGTTTTGCTTAATTTACCTCCTCACTCTTGCATATGTTCATTGCACCCCTTTAAATGAGCTTGTTGTTGAAAAAAAAAACATAGAATAAACTATGTTATTTTGCTTTAAAACAATACCTAGTAGGTATTTTTGAATCAGAAATCACACTATGCAAATAAAACACACACACACACAAAAACAAGGCACACCTGTACCTCAGGTAAGCTGCAGACAAGGCCATCGTCTCCACAGGGGCTCTGTTGTGTGTCCAGGCTGTAGTTGAGGAGGTGAGCATGGCAGGCGTTCACAGCGGCCAGACTGACGTTAAGCTCTTCCCAGATGCAGCTCCGCAGGTCGAGGCTGCTACAGGTGAACTGAACGAGGTCCAAGGTCAGTAAAGACACAGCAGAGGAGAGTCAGTGGTTTTTTGAGATGTCAAAATGCTCAGTGCTTTAACAAATTATTTCATGGGGAGAACATTTTTACTCTTTTTTGATATTCTGTTGAACTTACAATATTGATGAAAGCAGAAACAAAGACGACGATGATGGTGAAGACGCCCACCAGAGTGCTGTTCAGTCTGGACTGGACTATCCTCTTAGAAAGAGTCTGCAGAGGGACTGGGAAGAGCTGGGAGCACGATAAAAACAGACAAAGCCAGGGAGTGAGTGATGGGCTCATTTTCATCTGAAGCCACTAAATAAATACATCCCTAAATACACACTGCAGTTCAGCATGTCACTTTCTGAGTTACCATCAGTCATATCAATATCCAATGAGAATACATCAAAAATCATCTCTATACAATCAGTAGATGTACAAATGGAAGAGATTTGTTTGTTTTTACCAAAACAGAACAATGAATTATCAGTGAAAAACATCAACAGCAGCTCCACTTTTCCCTGTTAAATGTCCCTCATGGCCTGTCAGCAGGTGATGAGAGAAGGAAATAGATGGATTTTAAAGCCTCTGGAGGTTTGGCAGCTGAGATCTGACATCATCACCCTTCTCTTGTATTAAGTGCACTTAATTTCTATAACTCAGCCGTGTTTAACACATACAAAAAAACTAATCTGTGAAAGCCATGTTTACTGCCGTTTCTATAAAAATTAAGGATTCTGGGTCCAATTTTACAAAGGTCTGACTGTAAACTTCATTTGATGTGTCAAACATTTTTCATAATGTTGTGAAAAAGAGCTGAGCTTGTGGATGGCAGGTGAGACATAAATACTACAAAATAATTATGTTAGATACAACGTAAAAGAAATGTAATTATCCACAAAGTTGCAGTTTATTTACTGACTGATTAATAGATTGACTAGCTGACTGATTGGTTTTTAATCTCATGTGGACAAAACACAGTACCCAGTGACAACACACTGGGCCCTATCTTGCACCCAGCGCAACTGACTTTGTACACCGACGCATGTATCATTCCTATTTTGCACCTGACGCACAGCGGACTTTTCCCTCCACAGACTCACGTCGGTAAATTATGGAATGAACTTGTGCTCCCAGGGCCGGTTCAGCAAAAAGAGGAGGCGTGTTCCAGCGCAAACGTTCCCTAGTGCTATTTTGCAGTTTCAGAAAACAATTCCGCCACAGACCAGGAAAAACCTAGTCTAAAGTCAGTGGCGCGTTATTCAGATGCTATTTTAAGGGCGCATGCTTGGCCGTAATGTAGAGTGTGCACACCACGCATACACTTTGCTTCTCTCATCTCACTGACCCAGCACTTCCCATTTTTGCAAACCATACATAAATACAAGGAAAAATATGACCTTGTTTTACACAACATTTCCATGAATCATGGATGTGTTGATGACATATGTGAGGAAATATTAGAGGACTTAAGGAGATGTGATGTTGAACTGCATGTGTCGATGCCACTTAACCCAAATCCCCCAGCAGCATCTCGTGAGAGGAGAGACAGAAGAGCTGCATCGTCTATAGTGAGGTAATCTCGGTCTAATGTTAGACTACATTGCATAAATATCACCATGCATTCATAACCTCGTGATTCAGTGAGTGTGAGCCCAAAACATCGGCTCACATCACATACAACCTGTAGCTTCTACTACAGCAGACAATCTTGTTTTCAATGAGTTCTGGATTATCAGGTTGTATGCTGTTTTTGTAAATAAAAATGTCACCTCACTACACCAGGGTGTCCTTATGAAATGCTTCCATAAAACATCTTATCATGTTTTAAAATAGGAAACACATTCTTAAATTTGTCAGGTCATACCACCTTTGATTGAAGTGAATGGGAGACAAGTGTTCTCAGAGCCTCACACCAATGTGACTGCACCCTTGAAGCAAGAACTGGTGTGAACTGAATAGCTCTGTAATGAACAACTTGTCATAAAAACCCCAAATACCAGAAGCCTAACCTCAACACAGGCCCACAGTGGACCGATCAGTTGATACTATGGACACACACAAACAGAGAAACAAAAAGCCTACATCCAAAATGAGCTCTATTCTTTTAAGAGAAAAGGGTTATTCAAGGTGTATTTTGAAATCACAAATGGTGACATCTGCACTTTGCATTAAGGAATTTAGTTAAAAACTCTTATCTGAAAGAAGTTGCTATGAGGTCAAGAGCAGATTATGTTTAAATGTTCACTGACATCTGGAATGAATAGCGAGTACAGCATCAAACCACTGCCTGATAAAAGATGTAACAGATTTGTCTATGTGATGTCTGATACTGAAGTTCCATATAAAGAAATAAGAACAAGCCCTTCTCTGTTCTTTGCTGATATTTGAGATAGATATTCTACAAAACTGCAACCTTGTAAAAGAAATTAAAAAAAAAATTAAAAAAAATCTACCCTATCTTTTATCACTTGAGAAAATATCTGCACAAGGAGTCCAGTTTATTTGGCGATTTCATTCATCACAAGCAGAGAATACTCACCCCAAAACAGCAGTACACTGTTGAGACAAACATGACAGCTGTCAGGATAATGAAACCGGTGACGAAGAAACCGATCATCAGACTGGAGCTGCAGGTGACACAGTATGTCATTATATTCATATGATGATTCTAGCTGCATTTTTATGGTTCACTGTTTGTTTCTCTAATACACTGTCTGTGTTGCGGTTTCGAAGGTAATACTGTGGGCAGCAGCATCTGCTTCTCTTTATTGTCTTTGACCTTGTGTCAATGTAAATATTATGAAGTAGGCATTGTGAGTGTGTGTGTGTGTGTGTGTGTGTGCGTGTGTGACAGGTAATGATAATAGCAGAAGGAGACCAAGATAAACAGAGGAGAGGACGTGTGAATACGATGAAAATTATTAAGGAAAACAAATAAGACAATGAAAGCGAGGAGGTGGTGAGGAGACCAGGAAGAAGGGACTCTAAGAGGTAATGAGGAGAGGGGAGTGGTGAGATGAAAGGATCAAGGAGAAAGGTTAATAAAGAGACAGGCTAAAGAAGATCAATACTAAGAGATGGGCAGCGAGAAAAAGAGAGGAGGGTTCGCCTCAAGACAAAAATCTGCAAGAGCTCTTTGAATCTGGCTGCTGCTCAGCTGCAATTACACAGATTTTAAGTTGATATTCTCTTTTATAAATAAGAAGTTGCTATTGATACTGTAAGGACTAAAGAGGAATACAAAAATCATCTTTTGGAAATTGATCTTAATGCCTTAATTAAAAAAATGAGGAAACATCCAATCTTTAAGGACACCAATTTGGGGTACTTTCCATAAGATCATCTCTCAATGCAAATCAAACCAGCTATTAGGCTAACTGAAATAAAACCATGCCAATCTCCAGGTATGGTGAAGGGTATGTGATGATGTGGGGCTATTTTAATACCAAAGGCCAAGGGAACTTTATCAGGATGCATAGTATCCTGGATCCATGAAATAACTGGCCTTTAAAAATAAAAATCTGCCTGCCTCTATGGGAATTTAACATAGGGGTGTACTTACTTATGCCCCCTGTATTTTAAGGAAGAACATTTATTTATTTACGATACATTATTCATTCACAAAGAAAATTGGTGTCCTTAAAGGTTGGATTTTTCCTCTTTTTTTTTTAAGGCATTAAGATCACTTTCCAAAAGATGATTTTTTTATTCCTCTTTTTAGTCAACTTTAGCATGGGTGTCCTAATTTGTTCACATGACTATATATATATATATATATATATATATATATATATATATATATATATATATAATAATAATAATAAATAATAATAATAACTAATGGATTTGGCTGTATTGTCTACAGCCATACAGCCTATTCATCTCCTCCTCCTTCAGTCTCACCTGCTACACTCACTTTCTATGTAAATGAAAAATTGTCCTGTAATTTAAAATATTTTCTGTGCGATATTTAATGTACATTTTACCAATCTGCTATACAAACACCCAGACTCTACCATTTATCATTTAAGATTTAATTGTGGTTGTTACAAATTCTCATTTCCTGTCTTTTGAGATAATAGTGGATGCTAATGCTAGCATAAAGGGGACACATAGATGATTTCAGCATCCGTCTCTGTTTGGCTGGCAGTTGGTAAAATGTCAGTAATGACACAAGTGTCTGTGAGGAGCCAAATTACTGTCACCCCATTTTAAAATCATAGACATATGAGTCATAATGGGGGCATATTTCAGTGAGACGATGAAGAATTTAGTCTAAAGTCTTCTGTGTTGTATTTCAAAGTGTTGACTCACGATGGCACAATGATGATCTGGATGAAGCAGATGAAGAGAAAGACGAGGGAGGCGCAGGCCACATAAGCCCCAAACCTGGAGTCCACCTGTTTCGAGTACTGCAGGAGGGAACAAGAGGAGGAGAATGAAACCGCATTTTAACACTGACAATACAATTTTCTTCCTTTCTGTCCCTCTGAAATAGAACCAAAACAAATAAATTATCCCAAAAAGGGCAGGACTCAGAGAAAAAGTCACATTTATAAATGTCTCTGCTGCTTCAGCACCACGGACAGCGCCATTGATTTATCAATACACAGCCACCTTAGGCTTCTGTCATTCCAGAGCCATGGTCGAGGCCATATAATCTAACTCAACCTCAGTCAGATAAAGGATCAATGAGTCAGGCAGACTAGACTGTCAACTAAACAACCCCTCTGCCCCTGCATTGTCTGTGCTAATAGGGGATAGAGAGGGGGATGGCAGGTTAACAAGGAGGCATGCATTTTGGTAATTTTGCTAACAAGGGGGATGTACAGTAGTGGCGCTGTACTAATACTTGTAACTTGCACTCAAGTCAGACATAATTCACGTAAATTTGTCTTTACACTTGACTTGACATGGACTTGACTGCTGTGAGACTTGACATTTGGCTTTTCTTGTAATGTTTTGGACTGTATTCCTAAAATAATATGGCTTTGTACTTGAAAAAACAAGTATGCTTTCTCTTTATACTCAAAACATCAGTGGTCCTAATGCTCTGTATGACTCTTGACTTGAGAGAAGAAAGCAAAACCTTCAAAGTCTCAAGTTTTGAGCTGGTAAAATCCCAGAACAATAAAAAAAAATGAAATAAGACAAGACAGCTTGAGTTTTTGATTATTATGCATGTGCGTATAAAGGCCTTGGTCTCAGTAATGTAAAAAACACATTTAACATAGCTTTGAAAGGAAAATGTTCAAATGCTATCATTTTATTGGTCAGCATTCAGACTTGATATTGATATTTGAGAGTTACAAAATATACAATAAAAATATATTAGCTGAAATTTGTTTTGTGGTGAGGAACAAACTATGTGACGTGACACTGGTTATACATTTTTCAAAATTATCCATACCTTTTGTATTCCTGTACTGCAATTTCTTATTAGTAACTGGGCGAAATATATGCAGCAGATACTAATATATGATGTTGTCCAGTAAAAAACATATTTCTATATATTGAGTTTTAGATCAGATAAATTAAAAGATTAAGAGTTGGTTGAGAAAATGATCCTAAGCCTTAGGCTAAAAACCCTCTAGAAACCCACTGAATTATTTAGATAAATAAATAAAACAACGTTGTTACAGAAGTTAAAACAAGGTTGTTTTTCTCATTAAAGTCATACTTTGACGCATGATAGACTTGCTGCTGTGCCGTCCCCATAAGTCTTAAAAACAGCTTTGCATATTGTTCCTGGAATGAAGCGAGGCTAAGACAGCTGCTGGCATCTGTGTATTATAATTGTTGCCTTGTCTGGGATCTAACTAACTAACTAATTAACTAACTAACTAACTAACTAACTAACTAACTATCTATCTATCTATCTATAGGAAGATGAGGCTGCATATGAGTCCAGGTACTGAAGGCTGAGATGATTTCATCCACAGCAAGCTGGAGGTTCTGATCCGCTCTAAGTCTTCCCTTCCTTTCCATTAGAGGAAAACAAATTATTGAAACTTGAAAAGAGGACTCCACTTCTGTCCTGTTTTCCCAGAACTCTTTTGCAACTACCTGAGTTCTAACCTTTCGTCTCAGCCTGTCCTCCACTGTCTAAAGCAGTTCACTTCCTTTTCCCTTAAGTAGCCGTCTTCCCCCTTTAAACCCCAGTTCCTCCCTTTCTCTGTTAGACTTTGCTTGACTTCTTTTCTCAAGGGACAGAAAAGAGCGAGCAGGAGAAAAGCTTTTTGCACAGGGAAGATTGCTTGTCACGGCCAATTATTTGCTGCTATGTTGGCAGTGTGTGTCACTATTTTTGTGTGGACGTCCTTACCTTTTTCTCCAGGTCATGCTCTCTGAAGGTGAGCAGGAACTTCTTGACATGTTCGGAGCGCAGGCGGTCGATGCTGCGTGCGTCGATGGCGCGGCCCAAGAACTCGTCCACCTCGTCCTCTGGGTTTAGGTTTTCTTGTGCATTTCTGAAAATGAAATTCCTGAATGACACAAGATGAGACCAGGTGACATTTAAATCGCAGGCATCAGATTTCACTGCAGCTAAACATTTTCTACTCAGGGTCTTTTTAGAAAAACCTGCAACCGAGCAGCTAATTCCATTTTTTACAAGGTAGGAACAACTGCAAATCATCTGTAATTGTTGAATGGTCACCCTAACAACCGACCCTGAGGTGCAGTAACATTTAGCTAATCATAGGTAAAGTGAAAAGGAGCAATCGACCTAAAAGTACCACCACTCCCCTCAGTCCCAAAAGACTCTGATGAGACAGTTCACTGAGTACTAATCACAGAATGTCCAAAGTGTCACTTACATTGTTTGAAATTCTCCGGCCTTGTTGACAAGCACTAATCAGCGGATGGAGATGTTTTGCTATAGTGATCATGGTGATTACAGTAGTGTGTGTGATGCTGTTGCCATTTAATTTCCTCAAAAAATATATGTTGTTGATGGGAAGCCCCAGTGAGAAAAGTGGCTGAATGAATGTGCCAGCACATGGAGAAAATGCATGTGATGTACAATAATGAGAATGTGATTTATGTTGGATGGGTCATGTGTATTGCCAATTGTCACCTCCCATGGATGTTTGACATTAATTGTGCAGAATAATAAATGTGCAGAGTTTGACACGAGAATGCTGTTTCCACATCCTGAAGCAGGAAAGTTTCTTTGTGCTTAGCCAATCATGAGCCAACATGCAACTTACACAAGTGTAATGTGGAAACTTGAAGCCTCAGAGAATGGACTTCAGTGAAGTAGGAGAGGAAGAGAGCTGCAGATTCAGGTGATTATTTTTTGTAGGTTTACTATGGCCTCTTTCACATTGTCTTGTATAATAAGCTAAGGCTTCAGTCTACACCTTTTCGGTCAACATAAACTTGCTTTGTCACTATTTAAAAAATAATGACTTATTTTTGTTGTGTTGTTTGCATTATTTATTATTTTTTTATATGTGTATTAGAGTTGTATAAAATGAAAACGACAGAAATAAACTAACAACATTGTTTTCACATCGTCATTTGATACATTGTTATTGTAAAAAATATCGACTAAGCTGCTTTAACAATATTTTCATATTAATAGATTCTGGATTTTTCAAAGAGGGAGAGGTAATTTTAAGAATTCTGGTTCTGAACCAGGTAATTGAACTTTTTTGTAAAACAAAAACAAAACATAACAGACACAATTATTATTTAAAGCAGAGTACTTTTATATATGTCTCAAAACATGCATGGAGGGGATCTTTAAAAGTTTTGTCATGTTGGTTCAGATAAGATGCACTTTTTGGGGGGGGATTTGTCTTGGACTCTGTCGTGCTGCAGCTACTTTTAAATGTTGAAAAAAAGTAACGTATTATTTTACTTTTTCAGCCGACAGGAAATGAGAGCGTTAGAGATGCAACAAACCTCCCTGGCCAGGCTCGAACCAGTAACATTACGGTTCACAGTTGGCGTCTTAACCACTAAACTATTGTATAGGGGCACCCCTAAATAAAGTCTAAATCCTTGGCAATTAAGGCCTTAATGTAGTGGCAAAGAAGAGTTCTTTAGCTATTAAAGCTATTTTTTTCCACTCATGAATTATCTGTCTAAAGTCATGGTTAACATTCAGGGTATGATACTGGCCAGAGATGATTTCCTGAGTCCAATCACTCATAAACTCCTAATAAATGGACTAGATTTTTAACTGCTGACTGCACCAGACCAAGCAGTTGTACAGACAGATTTCCAAACTAAGCTGTCAAGTGTTGCTTTCTAGCAGAGCATGTTAAAAACACAGCATACACTTCCTCTCAAATCCAAAAAGCTGTCACTCTGCATAAGAAGCAGGATCTGTGCTGTAGCTCGGAGCAGAGGCTGTCAGCGTGGACGCTCCAGGTCAGTATCATGTCAGAACAAACTCACAGATACAGGACCGTTTGGGAGGAGAGTAGGAGGACAACTTCTTTATAAATAACTGTAGTTCTTTGATCACTGACAGCCTTTGGGCTAAACTTCCCCTTCTCTGTCTTTATATTTGGGATGAGACAGCTATTGCATCATATTATACACTTTCTAAAGAGGAAGTTAATCTCTGAAATAACTTTATCACAATAACAAACACTGCTAGACAGGTGGGTCATATCAGGTTGAATGCATATTAGCAGCAGTTAGCAGCTATAAAGTAGAAGTATATGGGAACATTTTCTGTTTCAGAACTAAGAACACTACAATAGAATAAAGCTCATTTGGGTCTAAAAAAGAAAACAAACATTGTGTGGGTCCACAAAATAATTATTTGTCTATGGAGCAGCTCCAGACTTTACACCTGATTACATCACAAGTTTGAGACTTACTTCTCTGGTGTCTGACTTTGAAAGTGATAAGCTCATGTTCACAAATATTGATTGAACTTCCCTAAGCCATGGAAATCTATAATAAATATTGGAATTCTAAATGTAAGTGGTGTTCCCCTTTAAAGCATTCCAAAGAGGCTAAATCACTTAGTGCCCAAATGTTCAGTTGCATCGCTCACAAAAGCTGCAAAAGTACTTAATTTGTCAACACTAATAGTGTCAGAAATCATGACAACAAAGCAGCATTGACAAAGTGATCTCAAGTTTAAACTAACTGATGAATACTGCTAAGTGAAGCTCAAATGAAATACTGTATATTTATTAGTATTTGCAACAACAAAACATGTAAAATCCCTTAAAACCTTGGTTTCTAATCATATTTCTCCCAAACAGAAAAAATTATACTTATGTATTTTTATTAAGATTAAACCACAATATCTAAAACTGTTCTAAATTTGAAAATTGTGTGTCTATATAAACCCACATCACACTTAATAACAAGCTTATTGAGAAAATACGTTTTCAGGAGCTTTGTCCCAAAAGTGTCCCTTTTCATCAAGTTTTTGTTATTTTGTCTACCCTCTGTATTTCCCTGCAGTGTTTAATAAATGTATGTATATCAAGTGAGCTTATACAATCGCAGCCCCAACTTCTGAAAGGGCTTAACCGTCTCTGCTGCACTCTTATCAGGAAAGAAAGACCATTTTTTTTAGTATGTGTATCAAAATGTCTGCAAGACTTTTAAAGCAAGAACACTGCAGGCGCTTTCTGTAGAGTACAGGCCTTATAGCATTCTATAGTAACCAGGAGCATAACGATTTAATGTTTCCATCTGGGCTTTGTTTATGCTTGTAAGCTAATTGGGTGTTTACATAGGCCATAAATAACATGTAGTCTCTCATAACATTTTGTGACCACTGAGTGTATCTACACAATGTTGAGATACAGTCACTACTCACTTGTCTTTGGGATCTTCAAAGCCCTGCAAGACAGAAAAGAGAACAGAAAAGAGCAAAACATTAAAATGAATTAGCTGGAGATGAAAACATCTCGTGTTTAAGCAACTGGGAAATTTATTTTTTACCTGTTTTGAACCAGATTGGACACCGTTTTTTTGTTTGCTTTACCCTGAATTAACAATAACAAAACTGGCAAATGCACAAGAAATCTTGATTGACAGAGTATTACAAAAATTTAAATCAAGTAAGTAAATTATAAAACAAAAATGCCAAACATTTCTTCCCAGTTTCTCAACTATGAGGATTAACTGGTTTTCTGTTTTATATATTTGTAAATTAAATATCTGACAGTTATTTGACTGTTGTAAGGACAAAACAAATGATTTGAAGATAACTTTAGGCTCTGGAAACTTTTCAACAATAACGATTATTAGTAATAATCAATACCAGACAGATATGAAAAGATAAAAAGATAACTGTTAGCCACAGCCAGTCTTGCATTGCCAGACCTATCTCCACAGCACTAGCCGCAGCCTAACTGTTAAAAACATTAGAAATTCTATTACTTCTGTGATGGCCACACAGTTTTAAGCTTGTAGATGAATTGTATATCTACAGTACATACATTTGTTTTATTTAAATAACACATTCATATATGATTTATACAACAATAGTTTTCTTCTATCAGAAGAAATAGAATAATATTTCTTCAAGTGCTACAATTTGTAGCAAAAAATATGTCTAGGTGTATAATTTTAGCTAGATATGATTTTTTTTATTAAAAACTGAGTTGAGGAGCTTCAGCCCACCAATCATACCTCTGATTGCACATCAGCTTGTTCAATTCAATAATAATTGTTAAATGCAATGCGGACACTATAACTTTTAAAATAACTGTTCTTGGAAGTCTGATTACATAATTAACTAGTCTGAGAAAATGAAATAAAACAAGAGGTATGGAGGGAAAGGTTCCCTGTGGCTGGAAGCAAGTGAGCAGAAAAAGCAATCAAGCAGGTGTCTGCTAAAATTGAAAGATATTTGCCTCAAACTGGGCTGAAGATTGGCACCACTCTATTCTTATCTCACCCATTGTCAGCTCTGCACAGCAGGAAACAAAGACTGTGAAGTTTTGAGATCAGATAAAGGGATAAAACAAGTGAAATAGGAAGGAGATGGAAAATAGAGGTTACAGTGTTGAGCAGAAAAAAGGATGAGTGCACTTGTTTTCACCTTTTCTTTTCCCAAAATGCACTTGAGTAAGAGTGAAAAGCATCAAAGTTCACAGTCGGACAGAAAAGAAACAAACAACAAACTTAGTTGAGTATTTCTGCACAGACATTAGTCTGTTTAGCACATTATTCTCAGTGTAGGTTATTATAATCTTCCGGCATTTTTCTGATTTATTATTATGTGATCCAATGATTCAAATTAAATAATCATCAGTTGCTGTCACTCAGTTTCTGCATTCAAATATTGGTAACACATAAATGCTCATACATCCTGCTCTGGGACTTTCCATCAACAGAAGTTACCTTCATACAGAGGCTCTGGCTCTGGGGGCCCCTGACCCCTTGCACCCCGGGGCCAGTTCTCAGTAGGCCCATTTAGTAATCCATCCATGTCCACATCGAAATGTTTTACCATGAAGTGAGCTAATGCGTTTCTCTAGCCCCCTCTTCTGGATAAACACATCAACGTCAATGCTGAGGGAGCACAGCTGGCTCTACATGCAAAGACTGTAACTAGGGCTGCAACTGGCAACTATTTTGATTATTGATTAATCTGTGGATAACTTTTTTGCTTAATCAATAAATCATGTTTCTATAAACATTTCAGAAATTTTTTTTCAGAATACAAGGATGACGTCTTCAAATATCTTGTTTTGTCTGACCAACAGTCCAAAACCCAAAGATATTCAGGTACTATCATGTATGACACAGAAAAGCATGCACTTATCACAACTGAGAAGCTGGAACCATCAAATATTTGGCTTTTTTGCTTTAAAAATGGCTTGTTTCACTCTTTCCTTTCATCTTTTCAACATATGAGAGCAGTTGAATAAACAGAAGTAAAGGAACGTGCATGTGTAAACTCGTGGATGCCTCATAAGTCATTCACAGTCCACTGCTCAGCATCTGTGTCTGGATAGATAGATAGAACAATAGAGAATATCCATCCATGACACACCTTCCTCCCTCCCATTTCTACACAAGTTCTCTCTTATTACTGTGTGTCTTTGACTCTTCACTCGCTACAACGTTTTATCTTCAGAGCTTGCCGGGTAATTAATTAGCAGAACAGAGATAGAGAGGGAGAGAGTGATAGGCAGGAGGAGAATCGAGGCCGAGGAAGAACAAAGGCTGAACTGTGGCAAATAAAGTTAATGTCAGAAGTGTTAATGTTTCTGCAGACTTTGAAAGGGCTCTGTAAGTCAAAGTGTAAAGAACACACAAAGACGCTTTGGTGACAATCTTGTCTGATATAAGGCAAACAAAGAAAAAAAAACCACAGCCGCTGACATGATGATGGGACCATTAATTGTACGTACTCATCATGGACGACAGGAGATAAGCCTGTTTTTTTAATGCTGAGCAGTCTCAGCTGTAGTGTTTCTACTTTTACTGTCAAAAAGATCAATTGTAAATCATATTGGAATCTTTGATTTTGTGTGTGGTTGGAGTTTCAGTAGGTTGAGCTTTTTTCTTTGTTTGCTCAGTCATTGGCTGTTGACTTTCGCTACAAAAAGAACAGTGGGGCTGCTAGTACAGAGCCTCTGCCAGTGGGTCACATACAAATATACAAACTAATAATCATTAAAAAAATAACTGATGTGGAAATCTGTGCACACGATTTGCTTAACTGAGCGCGCACTGAGTTAAACATAAACTCTAGGTGGAAACTGTGAGGCAAGAGATGCAGAATATGCACCTGACCTCCGGAATAAAAGCAGGGAATGACACGTAAGTAAAACAAGTTTTTAAGTAATGTGATGCAGTATTTAACTGTCATACAGCAAGTGAAAATGTTATAATATTGAGTATGCATGTCACAGCAGTGATCCTGTTGTTGTATTGTGTCTACTGGATCAATTGAGCACAAGTTAAAGTTAAGATGACTCCCCTGGGCTGTACTTTATCCTCCTCACATTTGTATTCCCTATCAAATCCACAGTTTGAAATGTATACACGCTCTGCCTGGCTGATTGTAAGTTTATTATCAGCTTTATACAGGATGCATGTTATAGTTATATATATAGTATAGTTTGGTAGACACTTTTGTCCAAAGCGACTTACAAGTGTGTTCAACCTTTCCATGATGAGTTAGAGTTAATAAAACTAGTAAGTGCATCCCTCCTAAACAAACAATTACTCTCATAAATGATCAAGTCACAAATGTAGTTCTGTCACCAATCATTAAAGGGGTACTTCAGTTATTTAGTATTGCACTTCCATAAAGTTGGGGAACTTGCAAGAGACTGATTTTAAAAAACAAACTAAACTGGGTGCAGTAGAATCCGAGATATCCTGATTTTTTGTTGGATCCTACACTTCCCATAATGCAATTCCCTCTCTAGTAAATGCCCACATCTTTCAAACTCCATGGTCTCAGACTGCAACACAGGCTTTGTTTGCTTTAAATTTGTAGTTGTTTTCACAAAATGAAGTTTTTCCCCCCAATGATTATTTCCACTTTAACGTGTGCTTTCATTTAGTTCACTTTAAAACTTTTACATTTTGCACACATTTTCATTTCAATCATTTCTGTAAAACTGCTGTAAACAGGACTTTTGCAATGGAAAAATAAAACGTACACAGAACTGTGCACGTGGCCTATCTCACATACTGTCCCATAATAGATTCATTGAGAGAGGTGGGTGGACTGATGATCTGAGATTAAACAAAACACAATTTGTGTGTGTGTGTGTGTGTGTGTGTGTGTGTGTGTATTTGTGTGCATTCACTGAGTGATTCTCTGTTTGCAGGGTCGGCTCAGCAGAGAGAGAGAGAGAGAGAGAGAGAGAGAGAGAGAGAGAGAGAGAGAGAGAGAGAGAGAGCGAGAGAGAGAGAAGTACAGTACATAAATAAAAATGAATCTCAGTATGGACATCTCTCTGCTGCTGCTACATTTCAAGCTTTTCCTCCCAGGAGAGGTTAAAGTGTAAATGATGGGGGGCTTTTTTCCCCCTCCCTGCTCCACTGACAGCAGTGGACCAACAAGATGTGGTAATCGCTTCATCGCGGTCGCCTACAGCTTGCTGTTGTCTCTCTGAGTGCCCCTGAGAGCCTCTCAGAGCCGAGATGATGTGTGAGAGGTGGAGTGTGCCATGAAGGGCCATCGCCGCTGCTTATCAGGACTGCAGATCAAAGGATTATGGGTATTAACTATGTGTTGGCTTCATCACCAAATGAGGGCTGAGATAAGATATTATTGGCAGGGGAGTCACCTGGCTGTGGCACTCTAATAATACCGACAAGCATAATAGCAGCTCTACAAAGCAGAGGGTCAGGACACTCTGAAATGACCACTTTTTAAATCTTCCTTACCATCCTCTTCATTTCCTTGGAGACCTGGTTGCCACCCATATGGTTGTAGAACGGTCGGTCAGTCCAGTGGCCACTGTTGTGAGTGACAGAATTAGTCCTCTGTCGGTTCATTTTGGCTATCATTGCCTTTTCCTCTTTCTGTAAGAAATAAAGATACAGAATTAGAATATATTCATTACATGCTGAGGAACTCACAAAAACTAAACAAAAGATAAAGTTCCTTGACAGACACAAACTCTCTTTCTGGTGTTTGGTTTGGCAGCAGCTGGTTGAGCAGACAATCTTGCCTCTAATGGACTATGATTTTATTTAAATGCACCATCTACTTTCCAGTGATGGGAAGTACATTTTCTCAAGTACTGTACTTTTGAGGTATTTCCTTTGTATGTTGTGCTATTTTGTACTTGTTCACAACATTCAGGAATAATTGTTACTTAATATTTCTGTACTTTTATCTACTTTTTTTTCAAAGCAGGAATTATGGAGTATTTTGATATTGGGGTATTTCTACTTTTACGTTAGTGATAGCGAGGCGGTAAGACTTTTACAAAAATCATCAAAAGAGAATCTCCTGCCACTGCAGACAACGTTAAACGTTTATTTACTCATCTTACTGTGAGAAGCAGTAAATAAAAACTTCCACCAACTGTATGTACAGTATTTTTATGCTCAAGAAAAAAAAAAAAAATTCCACTTCTGGTGTGTTAAAAGATGTTTTCCGGAGGTACTATCTGTAACTATTTTATTTCGTACAGATCTGATATTAGAACCACGTTCTGGTTCTAGGTTGTTGTTGTTGTTTTTTAAAAAATTGAAAAAAGAAACTAAAATAAAACTAAAGACTGTACAATCTTCCTTCTGTCTCAGAGCATGAGCAGCAAAAGTCAGAGAAGATATCACTTCACATGACATGCTATCTATAGTCACAGCTTGTGATACTGCTAGAGGACAAAGACAGCTGATAAAAGCAGTTCTGTCATAAACAAACTGGAGCTCATGCAGCCAAGTGGAGATGAACTCATTCCTCTCCGAAAAACAGTTCACACGGACAGAATCCCAGTTTATAAACAATGATATGTGCAATATGGACTGGCTGTTTGATGTTTATGAATGAAATAAATGAATGCACACTGCACACTAACTGCCCAGCACAGACAAAGTTGGCATCTAGCTGGCGAAGAAAGTAAAACTAGCAGCTAAAAAGAGTCTGATATTTCACTCAGGAGTTGATGGAGATCTAAAAGGACTTTGAATATTGGACTTATATTTATCAAGTGAAACATGACTCCAATGGTATACAAATATGTATCTGTTGTAATGTTTGCTAACACGGCAGCAGCTTTACAAGGTGATAATATGTCATGGCTGTGTGTCTGTCGGCTTGTTGTGGAGTTCTATTGCCCCCTAGTGGCTAAACATCAACAAATGTAGCTTTAAATTAAACAAATTAAATAATTAAAAGCCCTAAATATGATGTATGTTTTTAAGTGTGCACTTTATGTGTACTTTTATGTGTGGCCTATGCAATTTCAGACATTAATGAGGACCGTACCCTTTTCTGACTGCAGCCCACAATGAGGTAGGTTTCTATGTTGTGCTTCTTCAGGTAGGCGTTTCGTTCTCCGCCTGCTCCGTCCTCCACATCGTAGTCCCCGTTCAGATAATTCAGAGTGGCCTTAGTGATATGGATACGCCTGAAAAGGAAAACAACACACATAAACACCCATATAAATGTTCATTATTCGGATACTGTATATGGCTGTACATACAGTTTCAGCAAAACAGACTGGTTTGTAGTTACTTAGAATTTGACTATAACTACGGTAGAGAGACCTACCCAGCTTGGCCCCCAGCCTCCATCTGATTGGCTAGTGTGACGTCATTGGACCAGACGTCAAACTGCCACTTCCTGAGTCCCAGCACCCCACAGTGCACCCTGCCGCTGTGGATTCCCACTCGCATGTTCACGTTCACCCCAGTCACCTCACGTACCAGCCTGCAGAAAATATTAGAAAGTATGGTGAAGTGACAAAAATAATAATCTGCCAAATGACTGGTTCTAATTTTGCCAACATATTTGGTGATACACGCGGAATGCTGAGGTATCCCACAAGTCACTGGTAAATCAGGATTTTTAGTAGCGCGATCTTTTTCAAACTAGATTTTTTTTGTTGTTGATGTAGATCATGAAGTGAATGTTTTGGATGTGTGGGGGGGAATACTAACTTAAATTAATAATAATAACTTGATTAATTTACTACTTTTGAAGGAAAAGTTCAACATTTTGGAAATGTTTTGAACAGAACCAGGCTAGCGGTTTCTTCCCTGATTCCAGTCTCTGTGCGAAGCTAAGTTATCTGGCTGTAGCTTCATATTTACTGTACAGACATGAAAGTGGTATCAATCTTCTCATCTAACTCTTGGGAATAAAGGCAATTTGTGTTTTTTTTCTCCAAAATATCTAACTTCTCCTTTAAGCACTAGCGCAGTGCAGACCCTTACTGCTCTGAGCAGCATAAACAGGTACAGAACAGAGAGCATAATGCTAACAGAGCAGAGGGAGGCAGATCGGCTGCGATGGCTTAGAAACCTGGGGCCTGTTGGAAAAAATGACATTGGAACATTGGAGGAGCGGGCAGGGGATCTTTGGGGAGGGTTTTTGGATGTATAACAGAAAAGTATTACTGTATACAAAGTGATATTATTTATTACCGCTCCCACGGCTGATAAATAATTCCCATGAAATATGACTAAAACTGCATCCGTCGAGCAGTTTTCCCAGCCAATGACCCCCTACTGAAGCAGACTGGAGACAAGAGCTTCTATTACCATTTATATACCATACATATTTAGCCATTTTAATTGCAGTCATGCATTAACCAGTGATGCCCTGTTAACCCCGGGGACTACTTACGAGATGGCCTCTATCATGTCCATCCCCATCTCCACACAGCAGTGGGCGTGGTCGGCCCTCGCCTCTGGCAACCCAGATACGCAGTAGTAGCAGTCTCCCAGGATCTTGATCCGCAGACAGTGGTTCTCCTGTCCGGAAAGAACAACTTACTGGATAAGTACACCAGCTCATAAACTCAAGAAGAGTTTACTCTGGTGGGTTACATGATGACTTCACTTGTACATGTCTTCTCTTGGTTAGTAAACTCTACAGCTTGTCCTATTCACACACCTCACACACCAAGTTCATTCATCCTTTAATATTATTGGCTGTCGTAGGTGGTAGGACACATGGGACCTGGGATTTTAAGCATCTGTGTGCTTGTATGTGTGTCTGTGTGTGTGTGTGTGTGTGCCTGTGTATTTGTATCCTGAGGACTATTGTATGTACTGAAATAAATATGCCTTTTACAAACCACAACCACATAACTGTTTTAGCCCAGTCCAACCTTGAACAAATGTTATTATGGTGATTTAACTGGATCAATGTTACAGCTGCAACAAAGCTTCATGTTAAAACCGTATCTTACAGTCCAGCTATGTGGCAAAAATACTTTTTAGAAAACATGTAAAACAAAACATTTGCAAATGTGCAAATGTCTGTGTAAATGAACTTCGACAAGTGGTTTCAGTCACGCAGGCCTCCACTAGCGACAATCAAAAGGTGAAGGATTCAGGGTGTAAGACAGGCCTGTCATTAATACTAAACATCCAGAACAAAAGTCAAACCACTGAAACAAGTGGCTAAAGGAGGTTTAAGGAGGGTGGAGGCAGAAATCAGCAACAGATTTTTCAAATCCTGGACACTGAAAGCCAAAACTATCTGCATGTCAAAAGGGCCCTAGAGGTAAGTGAGATTATATACGTAATTTAGGGCAACTGATCCTTTAAAGGGCATTTGGCCTCAGAGATGAGTCTGTAATGTGAAGGTGTATTTGTAGCTATGAAACACTGTTACATGGACACGTAAAGCAGGATTTATATTTGTGTGTGTGTGTGTGTGTGTGTGTGTGTGTGTATCTGTAGGGCTTTAGAGAACACTGTGTCTCATGATATCCACCTGAGTATCTCTCTAGCACATGGCTCCGGGAAAATACAAAAAGACCCACTGTGTAAAAAGCACAGACAGAGCGTGTGTGTGTGTGTGTGTGTGTGTGTGTGTGTGTGTGTGTGTGTGTGTATGTGTATGTGTGTGTGTGTGTGTGTGCGCGTGTGCGCGTGTGCGCGTGTGGATACAAGGTACATCTGGCATGGACATAAAAGTGTCAGTAGCAATGATCCTGGTTTATAATGCCATTATGTCTGTTTCACTCATAAATATTGATTAGCACATCATTTCACCTTTCATAAACAAATGACATACATTGAGCATCTGCTGGACAAACAATGAAGCTTCTGGATAAGAAAAAGAAAATGTCAATATTCACGAATGTGCTGTTTATAAAGCTGTGGTTAAGATTATTAGAAATGTGCTACAAACACATGTCTGGCTGCAGGATATTGATGGCAGATATGAAGTTGATATTTTGGAGCTGCCCTTAAGCTCTGTGCACATGTCTGTATTCATGCTAGCATTGCCTGATATGTACTTTATAACCGTTTGTCTGCCCTCACATGCTAAGAGTGATGCTGAGAGTTTCATATGTATTTTTTCTATTTAAAAAGTAAACACATTGAAAGAGTGACCAAATAAAGTAAAGGCCTGTGTTCAAGACTAAGTCCACACACTAAGCCGACGTAAAATTAATTTCTCCCTCTCTCTGTTTTGGCCTTCTGTCTCACATGAAAACTTAAAATTATGGTTTAGCCAGCTTAGTGTGAATGTCTTAAATCAGTGGTTCCCAATCTGTTTGGCTTGTGAACCCTAAAAATAAAGATGTGTTCTTGCAACCCCTCATCAGTTTGCATATGTTTACAGGCTGCGACTAGTTCACCCAAAGAATGATTCTTTCTTCCCAGATTGTTAACTTGAATACATTTTAGAGGCCAAAAGAGAGTCAAATTATGCAATAATTCATAGGGGAAAAAACAAAAAGGAAAGACTGTAAGAAACCCTGAAAAAATAAACCTAATTTTGCATATTAGAAATGAGTGTGCCTGATATGAAGTTCCATTAATTTTTAATACTCTGTTCCCCTCCTGTGGCAGTTGTATTTGTTTGATATATCAGCACCTCCTCTGTCAACATGAATACAAATATTATGCCGATTATATTCCTGAAAGACAACAACTATGTCATGGATTATTTAGCACTATATTATCAGTTTGTCCTCCTCGAGTCCTCGAGGTTCAAGAGCGTGTCCCCCACTTCTCAAGCTTTTAGATGGAATGTACCCTAGTTCTTGAATGACTTTTAGGCAGCCTGTGCTCCTAACTAGTCATATGCCAGCTGGATAGTTTTCAACATTACACTATGATGACAATAACATCACCAGTGGTCTAAACTGGTATACTGATAAGAGAGTGGTAGAACAGCTCTGCACAGCAATTACCTGTAAGAGCCACGTACGATCTAGATGCATCTCTGTGCAAATATTTTCTAACTTGCTATCTCTTAATAAGCGTCTTTTACATTTGCATTGGATGAATTGCAATTATTCTCAAAACAAAAAAGAAACAAACACATTTTCTTAGAATAAAAGTATGATAACAAAAATGTCAGCACAGTTTGTGGCCGTTCCATACAGTATACAGTACATGTGTGTGATTGCATTCTTACCGCTGCCAGCTTGTCAAAGCGGGCGAAGAGTTCATTAAGAGTCATCACCAACTCCTGCGCTGTGCACTGGGACGCCAGGCTGGTGAAACCCTTGATGTCTGCAAATAAGATGCTGCAGAAAGCAAAGACAAGAGAAACAGAAATTAACATTCTTTATTCTCCCAGTTTGGAAGGCCCAATTCCCTTTGCGCCACAGTCGTTGTCTCTGCTAACTGTACTGTTCGTCTGGTGAGGCTGCAGACAGACATGTGCTACCTTTCAAGCGAGCTATTTTGACGCTAGCCTATGTACTGTACAGCCCAGAGCAGCATAATTCTAGCCTTATTCCACCTATTTGGTTGCTGAAACAACTCTGCAGCTGCATGCTTGACCTCTGGTGAATAGTTCTACCCCGCCTCTTACCAAATGTCAGCTGGGATAGGCTCCCTCACGACCCGGAAAAGGATATGTAAGTGTTGATCATGGATGGAGAGTGGTTCCAAGTCAGGCACATGTCACAGAGCATGCTTCTGTGTTCACACTGTTTTGCTAGTTTGATGAGTTAAGAGTGATAAACTCTAAGCATGCCGAGTCACAATGACGGAACTTGTTGAACCCGGTGTAACAGTATGGCTCTTTTGTGTGTTTTTAATAGTTTGTAGACTACAATAGTAGTCACAGAGGAATATGGTATACTTTAGCATATATCAGGCTGTGGTTACACAGTATATTTATACTTCTACAGTGTAAAGGAAAAACACCAGTGTCATCCTTAAAAGTAGGTTTTATTAAATCTAAAATGAGTTCTGAAGCTCTTATTGTTTTTTTACTGAGTGCAACTGCTTTGCTACAGCCCATAAACATCCTCAAAACTCTTATAAAAAACAAACCATTCTGTCCCTTGAGCTTGACACACCAGACAAGAGTATTGAAATGACTCTGGTCAAGATGTACCCCTGAAGTCATTGATGGAGGTGAACGGTGTGAGATTGTGGTTAAAACGGTTTTGTACAGCCATGTTCCAAAGGAACACAATGCCTGTAATCTGATGTTAAAATGTACTTGATATAGCATTTGTTGCCCTCTGCTTCAGCATTTGTGCTAATGACTAATGTCTTGTCTTGGAAAAATGGCACAAGAGTGTGTGTGCATGCATACGTGCGTGCGTGTGTGACAGAGAAAGACCTAATACATTTGTGAGTAGCTTTGCACTGAGAACACGGTAAACTAGATTAGTTTAGACTAGATTAGTTTAGACTAGACTAGACTAGACTAGTGATTGAGGCATTTTCATTACCCTCCTAACAATGGCACAACTTGGGACCGATGAGCTCATCGGGCTAAATAATTCCTCTCAGAAAGAAACAAGGACAAAGAGACCAGGTTGGCAGGTAGATAAAGCAATATGCTCAGTATTAGCTGTGGGAGGCAGACAGGATGGCCTCATGCACACTTACAGATAAAACCCAGAAGCTCGTCCTGAATGGCTCAAGTTGTTCTGTGAAGCATCATAACCCTCAACCACACAGTCACATCTCGGGCTCGACATTTCTTTCTTCAATAAGCATATTTATTCTGTGGTCACTGATTTTCTCCTGGGGTGAAACATGTGATGGACTTCGTAAGTCAGAAGGCAAGAATATGCCTTGTGTCTTTTGCTACTTAATACTGCTTAATACTGTGTTCGTTGCAACTTCGACAATGACTCACCTAAGGAGCTTGACTCAGCTCCTTAGGGGATCCCCAATGATCAAATTAACTTAAAATAACCTTTGGGGGAAAATCCATCTTCACCTTAAAGGGATAGTTTGGATTTTTTTTAAATGGGGTTGTAAGAGGTACTTATTCACAGTCAGTGTATTACCTACAGTAAATGGTGGTCGGCACATGCCGACCAGGAAGCTAAGCAATGTTCTGCTGTGGACAAGGGCATCAACGTATTTAAAATATTTATATTTATATAACGTATTTTAGCCACCTAAAGGACCACCTAAGAACATCAACAGCCCTTGCCAACACGGAACTGAAGAATTGTCATTGTTTGATGTTGTGAAGCCAGATATTCAACCTTTTTTTTGGACTATATAGAAGTGGCTTTCTGAGTCAAACCCCCAGGAAGGACAAGAGAGATCTATAAATAAACAAAGGTTTCGGACCAAACAAGCTCACGTGAATCTCACAGGGTAGGTGTCTGTGACGCAGCCAAGAACATGGTGTGATTGTAGAGTGTTTATGGGCAGGAGTTGGGAGTATTTATGTTCATATATATATATATATATATATATATATATATATATATATATATATATATATATATATGATATCATAAATTCATATATGTTCATATATATATATATATATATATATATATATATATATATATATATATGTGAACATAAATACTTCCATATGAACATAAATACTCCCATATATATACATACATATACACACACACACACACCAGGGCTGTCAGCGTTAACGCGTTAATCGCAATGCGATTAAGGGCCGACGCGATGCGATTAATTTTTTTTAATCGCATTAATCGCATGCCAGCATTTAATAATTTATTTTACACTTCACTCGGCTTTGCGTCGTGCCTGACAGGCTACTATTTTGACCCTTTGCAGCCCCGTTACTTATCATCAAGTTGCCACTTCCTCCTAACACATCCTGCTGTTGCAGGCTGCAGGCATGATGGAGAAACACAGCAGCAATAACTCTGAATGAATTTTATTTTATTTCCCAAAACTCCCGGACAGCTCGTAGACAAGTCGAAAGCCATATGCACGTTGTGTAAAGCCGAATTAAAATATCACCAACGCAAGTCAAGCTTGAGCTACCACCTACGAGCTAAGCATAGTAGTACAGTTAATGTGATGCTACCCGCTAGCGGGCTAAACGGGTGGCAACTAACTGCAGACCTGTCAGCATCGTAGAGGACTCGGGTCTTAAAGACGTACTACGGTTGACCTGTCTCGTTGCCGTCGAGGGACAGTAGTTTCACCATACACGTACCACACGGAGAAAGCAGCCACACTGGAACTGCTGCAAGGTGCTGCAAACGCTGTCTCATTAACCGGTGATCACTGGACGTCAGTGAGTAATCAGCATTATTTAGGAGTTACTAAACACTATATTGACTCTAGTAAGGATAGGGATTTTTAGTTTTTTAGTTAGGTACTTGGAGGAATTGTGCAATAATGACAGATTCACACATTTTTATTTAGTTTACAGTAAATAAATAATTACAAATCTTAAAATCAAGTTCATAAAGTAACTTTCTTTGCATTAATTTGATTCCTAATTAAGATACACTGGTAAAAATTGCTTTTGATTGTTAATATGTACTTAAAAACTGTTCTGAAATGCAAAATAATAGAATTTTAATCATGTGATAAAATATGCGATTAATCGCGATTAACTATAGAAATTCAGTGATTAATCGCGATTAAAAATGCTTAATCGTTTGACAGCCCTAATATACACATGTTAAAAGTGTGAGTGTGCATTCTGGGTGTGTGACATTCATTTTGTCTGAGGGTTACAGGTTTTTTTTTCTCTTGGCTTGCCACATGTAAAGAGCACCAACATGTTCGAATGAACCTGGGTTTCAAGATGCCTAAATCTTCTTAATTTGGGTCTCAGGCTGAAGAGGATTAAGAGTCCCCGCTCTGGGGTACAGAGACATTTCTGAGAATAATTGATTGCTTTCTGCGAACCGTTGAATGGGAGGTCGAGTGAAAGCAGACACTTGACCAATGTGCCTGAGCTGAGAGACATGCTCTAGAGAGACTGAAGAGAAGTGTTGACGCAGTAATTCACTTGCCTTTAACGCAAATGTCTACAAAACCTCTTTGTATCCCAATTAAATTAAACAAAAACTAACTGCAGTGCACCGCAACAAAATGAAAAAGTATCAGTATCATTGTATTTTTGTCATATATGTCTGGTGAGGAAAGTTCTTTGAGATGAATTGGGCGCCATCTTGGAACAAGTTATTTTAACACATACACGTCTGTGGATGTGTATAGTCTCGCATTGCCAGACTTGATCAGTTATGTCAATTACACATCTAGCAAAAATTAGCTGCTGGTCCTAAGAGGTAAAACTTGAGTGGACTGAACTTAGGATGGTTTTATTTAATGGCTTATAAATAAACTGTTTCTTATAGGGGAAAAATTGTGCTATTTGTTTACTCAACAGTTATATAAGCTCTCTTAAAACTTGAAGTTTTACTTGTTTCAGAAGCAAGGGAGCCAGGCAGAGCATGAGTCAAGAAAAATCCCACTAGACACTAGAAATCCTCTCACTACTGTGGCAGATTTCAAGATTTAATAAACGTTTTCAATTATTTAGAATGTGTATTTTCGCACTGTTAAAGCTAGAACGTGCTCTCTGTTTTATGATGAAGCTATTTATAGTCAAATACATGATTACCAATCCCTCCCCACACTCCCCACTGACACAGTGAAGCAGAGAGCAAGGCCACTTCTCACAGCCTGATGTAACATCAGAGGCGACAGTGGGTGGTGAGTTACAAAAGCATGAGAGCGAGAGAGGGTGTGACAAAGAGACCTGTGGTCTTTAAGTCTCATTTAATAGTTCCCATAGTGATGAGTCATTAGTTAGTACGCAACATTAAATCCTGGGGATTTTTGCTTTTGTAGGAGACAGTGACTGCAGAGGAAATCCTGAACTGAAAGGCATGGGAGTTTCACAGGGGAAAGATCTAGGACATTTTGATATTTTGATGAAATAAATATATCTGAAATGTAAAGGTTACCATGCTTTCAAGTTATTTGATGTGGTGTCCTTTGAACCCGCAAGGATTAAAGGCAATCATTTTACCAAATGATAACAACAGAAACATGAAAGGGTTTAAAATGATAACCACGCAGTAAAATGCCTTGGAGATAAATCTATAATTCTCCATTTGGTTTCAGGCCAGTTCATATTTTGGGTTAGGGATAAAGAAGAAACACTCACTTGGAGAAGGAAAGCTGAATGCACAGATAACTGAAACAGGTAACTATTAAATGTGTGGTCCAGGTAGCTGCATTGCTCACTTGTTAGCTTAATTCCACAAAACTACAGAAATAGGCAGTGGGCTTCACACAGATATCCACAGAAGATATGTGCTAATGTAGAACCTCATGTAGGCCGAGTTATTGCTATTTATAAAGCCATTAGTGGTGTACTAACAATACTTACGGAATACATTTAACATAGAATGTGTGTATGGTTATGTCCTTTGATAACATGACAGACATAAAGGCAGCGATGTCTGTGGGGTACGAACTACTATGTTGGGATTTGGATTTGATTCATTTACATTTATGTGATTCAAACTGGTAATTTAACATCTTAACTTATTTTACAATTCTCTGGCACTGATTTCTTCTGTTGATTCTGTTCATCTAACACTCATGAAAAGAGACAAAGGGGATTTCTTGTTAACCTTTAACCACTGATCCACCTGCAGGACGCTAGCACTACGTGGAACTTTTACGGACTGCAAGTTAAAAAGGAACACCCTGTCATGAAAATAATACAGGAATAATGCACAGCAGAGTAAACATGTAATATATTCTTGAACATTTCTGCCCAAATTCATCGCAATGGACTACCTATCACAAATTGTTAAATACAAATAAATAAATAAATACTTTGAACTAAATCTTTTAAGCCAAAGCTGATATTTTGTGGCGGTATTAAATATTGTGTGGAGGTGCCTTGGAAACAGGATTGAGAACATCCTCTGCCTCTAGAACATCACTGAATATTTCAAAGATTGCCACCAATAAAATACTCTGGTAAATAAAAAAATAAAAATAAAAAGGTAATGCAATCCAATGCAAAAATGAGATCTGGCACACACAGTTATAGTAAGAGCGTTTAAATAAGGTGCAGCAACTAATGTTTCAAAATTAAGCCTGTCTTCATCAGAGTAAGCGATGGCAGTGGCAATACAGACATTAAAAATATCTTGACACATCTTAGTGGGAGGTAAAGAGAAACAGAAATGGAAAAACAGAAGACAAACAGAGAGTACAGTATATAGGCAGTCCCTTCTCCTGCTTGCAGAGCCACCACCACAAAATCAGTTCAGGGTCAAATCTCAGCTGAACCAAAGCTGTGCTGCGTTGGCATTGCCTGAACCTGTGATCCCCGCTCTTCTGGCACCTGCACTGCCTTTTATGCTGCCTCCCTGGTTGCTTAACCCCACTGTACTGCTGGTGGCTTGCTAACCTCAGCAAGGAAACAATCTCACACAGACCCTTCAGTCCTTTTCATCGTTGTCTAGCTCATTTTTTTTTCTGCATTTCTTTCTTCGTCTCTTACTTCATTACTCCATTCACCCCTATTTATTACTCATCCTATCCACCGCTGTGTTCATTTCCTGCTCTTTTCTTTCTATCTAGCCCTCTGTCTTTCTTGTCTAGTTATTTTAAAGATTCTTAGCTGACCTTGTTGCATCCCCTCTCATCTGTAAATCCTGCAGAGCAGAATACATCATAATACAGTATGTATCAGCATCTAGACACCAGAGAATGGATTAAATTCCTTCAAGCTGAATTTGATCTTATCCGTTAAGAAAGTAAAACAATAGGCTAAATATTCCTTTTCCTTTTTGTCACCCCAGGTAGACAAGCAATCTCATCTTTACTTGTGTATAAAGACAGCGAATATCAACTGATTTGTGTGTTGTTTGTCTGCTGTATGCATGTCTGCTCAGCAAGGACAGATTATCAGGTCAGGCCTGGCTCCAACAGCAGAACGGCATTATGTAAGACACATGCATAATTAACTGCATCACACTAAAGCCATGAGCGTCTGCTGCACAGTCTCAGTTCTTGTCCTTACTTCAATTAGAACATGAAGAACAAAGGTTCCTCTAATGTACTTTCTCTTTAGGGTGCTGCTGGCCTACATAACAGCAGCAGCAGACTGTCACAGTGTTCGGTTTGAAAATATTTCCCAAACCCTTACAGGGCAACCTGGCTGGAAGCATCAAAACATCCACCCCAAAGCCCTCTTGCATAATACCTTAGTCAGCACACATTTTGGCCTCATTGCTGAAGCCACGGGACATCATTTTACTCCAGAGGACAAACACACATGGGATGCCTCACTCTGAGGAAGAAGTGGAGCAGAATTGTACCTTTGGGGGTACAAAATTCTGTTACTGGGCCACAAGCATGAACGAATACCACCAGGTACCATTTGTTGAAAGTCAAACTACCTTCAATGCTACATCTATAGATTCAAAACTACAATTATGTACCCTCTGTGACAATGATTTGCCTCTAAACAATGATAAAATCATTTGAACCACTTTTTGATCTATACTGAGATCACTTCAAGCACTGCACTCCGTGTTGCTGCTAATTCTCACCATGCCTAGGTGAGGTGTAGACAATTGGAGACAGTTTAGCAGAGCTGTAGACTCCAAACTTAAATCACAAGAATGAGGGTTTGAGAATTGAGTAGGACTCGATTACCTGGAGAATTGATTGACGACTGACGAAGACTCAAAAACATTCAACTCTTTAGAAACTACTTGTACCTTTATGTTAAATTAAAGGATTTAATTATGTGGTTTTATGGTTCATCTGTAAACAAATAAATAAAATAAATAAAATGTATCTGGTACCTGGAAAGGAATAGAGGACTGGCAGACGGGCAGAAACATACTGACTCTAATACATATCTACTGCAGCAACAAGCTCCAGACCCCAAGCGACTCCCTTTCCACCTCTCTAGCTCCCTCAGTTTCACCTCTTACTCTTTAGTTGTAGCAGTGGGAGCTGTCACTTCTCTTCCTGTTGTTACTCGGCATCTCAGCAGAGCCCCAATTACCAAAAGCCACTGCCTGCTCCGGACAGGCCTGGTCACACCTAGTTAGCTACCCATTAATCACACACTTATGACAACAGGCAGAATTCAGGCAAGCTTGGCGGATGCAGCTAATGTGCCGCCTACTCCCCTGTGAGTCACAAGAAACCTATACAACACTTCACCATCTTTTTATCATTTTGTGGCTCTTGATTTTGTTTGCTCCAGCTGGAAATGCAGATTTCTGTCAGTTTTTCTCTTCTAATTAACTTTTTCATGGATAAGTATTGAGTTACTGAACAGATTACTGTCATGCATACATCCACTGTGAACCAACATGACCTTCTTGGTGTCCGCCTCTTAATTGCAGAAAACACAACTTCATTGTTATAATGGCTAAACGTACGCTCATCCATAAGTGCTCATGTGGCTCAATGCACATTGGTTTCAGTAATTTATGTCACATGCCATGCAAATGTCCTAATTTTTTAGCCCTGCCAACTCCCAAAAAGCAATCTGCACTCTTAACTGAACTCTTAAACTTAGGCAACAAAAACGGTTAATTCCTGATAATGATCACATTAATAGTGATGAAAAGCCCTTTGTATACAAGAGCTCCAAGTACGTAGCCTGATGCTTTAACCCCTGAGGATTCAAAGGGACACATCAAAGTGATAAAAGGGCCTCAATAGTTTCATGTGACACTTCAGAGGAAAGGACGTCTCATCACTCTAAAAACACATTTCCTCGTTTCCACTCTCCTCGCATGATTTCCTCGCGTCTCTCCCATGCTTCCTCATTGGGACGGACTAAGACGCGAGAAAGGGAAGCAAGTGAAGGAAACGTGGATGCAATTTAAGAGAACTGAGAATCAGCCTGTCAACCTGATGCAGTGTTTTGTTACTCCACAAGGTGGTGCCAAACCTAACCATAGCTGTTCAAGTGCATCTGTCCTCTGGGGTATTTTATGAGCTCAGTGTTCAGTTATTTGAGCATAATATTATCATACACGCCCAAGTACGGTCAACCAGTGACTCTACACTGATACTGTAAAGACTGGGTGAAAAAAGAGAGAGACTGAATTAAACAAAACATCTGCTATCTGTGAGCATCACACCAAAACTGGGCAAAGCATCGACTTGGAAAAGGTCAAAGTCATTAATCAGGAGTCAATAGACGACCAGAGAAAGATCGATGCCATTCTGATCTGACGCCGAAGATTATCTTCAAGCAGAGACAGGGGTTGGAAATTAATGGAAATTCCATACATTTGGGAATCCACATCAACCACATCAAAAGCAAGACCTCTGTGGCGGGTAAACAATATTTAAGCATCCATTCGCTCAATCTTCATGGACTACGACCTCCATTCGACTCTCACTGTCCTTGGAACTAGCTGAGACAGACTGTCTTCACCAGGCTGAGTAACATCAGGAAATTACTAAACAAAACATTTTTTCATTTAGGCTAACAAAAAATAACAACAAAGCAATTTTTTATATGACATGACATAGTGAAACCAGAAAGCACATAGTAAATCTGGGGGCCTTGATCCATCACTTTTGATAACGTAACCCTATTGGGAAAATGTGCACCGTCAGTGTACATCCACTAAAAGTGCTGTTTTTGCCACTTACAGTACATGCTCAGATTGTTATTACAAGTGTCTGACAACATTATGGAAAGATGGTGAAGTCTTATTCTATAATCTCACAAGGTGACTTGCTGGGAAGACAGTGGTATGGAACGGGAGTGGGGAGAGTTCCAGGGACTTTGTTGTTTCAAGTACAGAAAGCGTATCTTTGTGCTACCTAAAATATTTTTGAACAATGCATTTCCGAATTGTGTCAACAAAATGTTGAGATACATGCAAAACTTTCAGAGACGTTAACTTTGAATTTGGACATGCTGAAGTTGTGGCTAGTTGTGCTACAGCTCCAACTGGATCCTAACACTCCGGTCCTTGTAGACCATTGGGTCTGCAGTGACAATTTTCCGTGTGAATGACTACTGCCAGCCAAAGAGGAGAATAAATCCTATACCAAAGCACATTTTCCTAAAGAAAAAAGTTGTTCCAAGAGTGAAGAGCTGCACACAGAGCGAAGTTACTGTGTTGACCTAGCATCAGGAAGTTACACACAAAAGCATTGCAGGATAACAACAACTTCTCTAACTTTTCCATAGTCAGACACTTATCAAGCCTGTCAGTGGAAAAGCAAGCACTTTTAGTGGACTACATTGATGGTCGCTTCACAGCTCCTAGCTGCAGGGCTCTAGCTCAATACTGGACCAATTGCAAAAATGTTCCCATTAGTCAGTTAGACACAAATGCATGGGAAAATAGGGTCTGGATTGAAAAATACAGAAATTCCCCTTTTATTAACGAGTAAGTGAGTTTGACGGGTTATTATTGACCTTGGAAATGGTAGTAGCAAAAACCCTCTTAGCGGAAGGGCAACTTATTGGACATTTTACAGAGCTTTCAGCTACATCTCATAGCCTTCATCCGTGGAGTTTGCTCAGTGGGAAAAAATATAGATATACACTACATTGTAAAAGGGAAGTTACTACAAACAATGGCCGAGGCATGTTTTATGTGTCAAACTTTTACATTCTTTCCCTTAAACTATCATCAGGTCAGGAGGAGATAGAGAGGTGTTGGCGGCAGCTAATCTTGACAAGCAGATTGCTCAATAGCATCTATTGGTCTACACAGTGAACATCAACACTCAACCATCAGCACTAAGCACTTACAAAAGTGTGTTTGTGAATGGCTTCAGTTTTCTAAATGCATTCAAACCGCTATTCCAAACGTTTTGCACACTTTAGTTTCAAATTATTGTAAAAACTGAACACTGCTCAATTTTTAAGGCTAAGGGAACGTTAAAAATGACCCCACAGTGGTAACCTAGCATGCAAACATTTAATATTAAAAAAGCAATTCAAATATTTGACCTACATTATGAATCCTTAATACCTAATGAGTTTGGCTGAACATGTGGCACAAACGTTGAGACAATTGATGAAAAAGATGATGATTTATGAACAATATCAAACACTTCTTAAGGAAGTATATGCCGTTTACAGACACAAACCGTTTCTGTCATCATCTGAAATAACACCCACAACATTATGTAGACAGGTTCAGGTCCTTAGAGTGTACAGTATTCATGTCATATGTTAAGCTGTAATATAGTAAACATGCATCTGTGATTGTGTGTAACTTTTTGAATATCAGCACAAATCCTGGTTATTGGAATATGCCATACGTTTTGTAGGAAACTTTGTCAGCCTTTTGTGGTCTTTAAGATACAAATCCATAGTTTACATTTTTGCTCTGAATGAATATAGGTTCTTTAAAAGGTAAAACTTAAATCTCTAAAAAGGTATTATAGCCTATATTATATATATTTTTTTTTCTTGGTTGTTTGATTTACGGTCAGCAGCAACTGGCGATCAAAGTTTATTTTTTGAATGAGTATTATATTACACTCTGTATGGTTACGGATACTGTAGTCAGGTGAAAAATACCATGCAGCCTATTGTCATGGCAACACCTGCACTACCCTTCTCCTCTGCCTCTGCATGTGGGTGGGCTGCACCATTCAGAAATAACCTGGATTAACTCATGGTTTATTTTACAATTCTGTTGCACCAACATTTTAAATGTTGTTTTGAACTCAACATGATTCCACAACATTTCTTTGATACTGTTTAAACTATTTGATGCATATAGGCCTCCCTAATCCAGAGGCCTGTACTACGAATCAAGATCAACATGCCCTGGATTTATTTCAGTTACCCGGCTTCACCTAACCTAACAACCGTGGTCCCACATAAGCTGTGTCACGACGGTGGTTAACAACTAGTTAATCAACCCAGGGTTTCCCAATCCAGCGGCACGTGCGTTCACATAAAAGAGGTGGTGTTTGCACAGCATGACCAATCACAAACATCTACCAGAGCCGCATATTTTATATAAGAAGAGCAAACTATAATTCTACATAAATATGAAGAACACAGACACGGTTTAACAGGCAAAACGCAATACAGTCGCTACACCTGCTTCCTAAAACCGGAGGAAAGCTGGCAAAAAATAGCCGACGCTGTAAATGCATAAATCACAACGCTTATTAATATCACTTCCCCATCAGTCAGGCACAAGATCGGACCATAATTACACTTGTGCTTTCCATAAACTGTCGTTGCTTTAGCCTATTATTTCAGTTGCAACCCTGGCAGTGGTAACTGATCGTGAGAGCAAATTAAAAATATTTAACCTGCTCCCGACCAGGTTAGGTGTTCAGCATAAGTTACCACGGCGATTGAACCCGATAACAAGTGATCCACCGTCGTAGTACAGAAAACCCTGGGTTGAACCTGAAGTTACCTCGTTAACGCCAAATCTTGCTTTGTAGTACAGGCCTCTGGTCTAACAGATCTTAGATTAACTTAACTTTGATAAAATACTTATTTCAGGTTTAAATGTATTATTATTATTATATTAATGCTGTATACTTTAATGAGTAAAACATGGTTAAAAGTTAACGTTAAGTCACCTTAAAATATAGACCAGACTGAATGTGATCCAGATTGATATGTTCATTGAAGCAGCCCATAAAAAGAACTGGTGCATCCTCACAGTGTTATATTTCAATTTAAATGGTTATAAAAGGCATGGCAGACTTTACTGAATTTAGATTCAGTAGCAGCTCAAAAACTCTAAATCATTATATGATCTACTGGAGCAGAGTACATAAAAGCTATAGTGCGTAGTTTCTTTCGCCCCCATGAGGAATTCTAAGTAATGACAACAAAACTGTTGTTGTGTCCACATGATACAAGCCTTCCGTGGTCGCGCACACAGCCCCCACCCCTCCTCCACGCAGTTGCTATTGGCCAAGGAGGACACAGAGCATTTAAAAAAACATGATATGGTGATGATGGACTCTTCACTCGGGCTTCTGCGCGTGAAAGTCGCCGGACGCCAAAAATCTTCTGAACATAGCCATAGTGAGAAATACAGAGAGAGTTGTGTGGAGCTGATAGTGTTAATTAGCTTTGTAGGAACTAATTTGGCAATGGCTTGAATGTAACGGACGTTCATTAATATCAAAAAGTTATGTACTAAAGTTTTAATGTTCTCCACAACACTCACTATTGATAAGTTGATATACCGTAGTACTACGGAATATTAAATCTATTTCCTCTTATGACCAACACTCGCTCAATGCAGCCTTAAACAAAAAGGTTTATATAAGTAGAAATATTTGCATTGCATATTCATTTTCTGAGGACCATTTGTGCCTCATAAGTGCAGGAGTGTATGTATCTTAATGTATGTGTACACAGCTTGAAATGATTTGTAGAGCTGTTGAGAAAATGTGTTTTTTATAGCAGGTGCAATCTGTTTACCCCTCATTATCCCACCTCCTCTTCCTTGTGCGTGCCCCTGGTGTTACCTGACGTTGTCGTGCTTCTGGATGTAGATCTTGTGAAACATCATGTCCTCCTGCTTGGCGTTTATGTCAGCTTTCATCTCCATGGCAACGTGGCGGGGAAGCACTGAGAGCAGAAGACGTTCCTGCAGGAAAAGTGTGGGAGGAGAGTAAGTTCAATGGATGTTAATAAGTGCACGGTAAAAATCTATGATCAATGCTTTGCTGAAGGGTAAGTGTATGTTGGGCTGTGTAGAAACTGATGGCTTTGGGTGAAAAATGCATCACTTTTTAAATGATTTAGAAAAAAAAAAAACATGTGCCTGCAATGTGCATGTTGCTGGTGCTCTTTGGACTCTCTCTCTCTCTCTCTCTCTCTCTCACCTGCTGTTGGTTTTCTCTCTCTCTCTCTCTCTCTCTCTCTCTCTCTCACCTGCTGTTGGTTTTCTCTCTGGGAGTGGAGGCGAGCCTGGATGCATTCCCTGGTCTCCTGGAAGGCCTGTCTCTGGGAACCCTCAGCAGGGTAATGAGTGCAGACTCCCACAATGTTGGTGCAGGAGAAGATCAACACGTTGGACACTAACTGTGGAAGAAGGTGAGAGAGAATGAGTTGCATGGACAGGACATCTCAACCAACATACAGTAAACTACAACTGTTTTTTTTTTACACAAATAATGAATCCCTTTAAATTGCACGCATCCAGCTGAGATATTTTACAGCCTATTAACCTACCCTAAGCAGTTGAACAAAGGGACTAGTTGTGGCGCTGCTGTCTGTATCTAACACGGACATCTTTTCTGAAGAAAATAAATAAAATATAGTTCTCTCAGTTACTATAAAAACACAATAGGGACTCAACCATGGGGAACCCCATTCTCCAGGCCTTTTACATTTACATTCTTTAACATCTGGGGCCAGATGTGATACAAATTACAGTTTTTCTCAATTGCTAAAACAGAATTTCTGAAACCTTGCTCCATTTTCTAAAACAATAAACACAAAACCTCATCTTCCAGCACTATTTACAAAACCTCTGACTCCTCTTGCAAAATGAAACTTCAAACACAAAATGAAACACTGCTCTCAAATCATAAACAAAGTGATCAAAATGATATACACTATCAAGCAGTCAGTAAACAATACACCAAAAAATAGAAAACACATTGTTCAAAACATATAGTTCTCAGGGAGAAGTAATCTCAAAACAAATTTCATATTCTTCCGTCATTATCTTTAGATGAACAAAAACATGTTCTATCATAGTTGCTCAAAATTGATCAGAAATTACTACTCTGCTTTGCTCTATGCAATTATTTTTGTTCTTCCTCCTCCTTGTACCCCTATTTTTACAGTACTGTACCCTGCATCTCACAAACTTGTCCTTTGTCTCTGTGATACTGTAATTCTTGTTCTTTGTTGATATAAACCTGCAACTAGTCAAAATCTATTGAGCAGTCAGTCCTGTTAGAGTAACAAATGGAAAGCACAATGTTCATTGTACAATTTGTTCATTGTACAGTATACAGCCTACAATGCACTGTACTACAGTATACAATACTAAAAGGGACAAAAATCAAAGGAGTAAACATGTGATCAATGTGCTTCTTCTTGTCTTTGGGCTGGGTCAGGCCAGAGCACAAGCAATATTGTCCCCCCCTGAGGCAACGGGGGAAGAAGCCTCTTGTGTGCCATATCCAGCCCTGACACCTCGCATACGTGTCATATCCATTCTCAGACTTTCTCCTTCCCACCTTCAACAACCTGTTTGCTCTCTGAACTGGATTATATTGGTTGTGTCACATCATTTGAAACAAGTGAAATCAATTTTGAGTGGTTGTGTTCAATCAATGACATGTGTTCTCTATTTGTATTTGATTGTTGCTACTTGTGTTTACCAGTATGGATGACATGTGCATTAGAGTGCAGAATGTGTTTTGAGAATGAGATTTGCTGAAAAGTCTGAGATCTGCAAATTGTGTTTGACCACGTGAAATGGTTTAAGGTATTGACAACAGACTGCACAATTAGCTAAATGAGTTCTGGCAACTGAGAACTTTGTTCAGCCAATGGGTTTAGGGTTTTAGCAATTGAAAAAAACTGAATATACACAATAATGAATATACCCATTTTTCAAACTAAGATTGGTATTCTGTAAGAATACCTGTAGCTCCAAATGTTCTTCCCACAAGGTGTTACTCAATTTAAGTGATACAGAAATGTGACAGAGACAAGGTTTTCTAGGAGCATTTAAGTATGGTGTGTCTTAACAGTCTCAACATTTACAGAGTAAATGTGTGTGCTGCATGTTGTCGTTGAGCCCAAGTAAACAGATTTACGCATTTTCACACCAATCAGTAATGTGAGAATAAAACACACGGTAAATGCATAATTTTACCTATTAATGTTGCTTTTAGCACGGAGTTCAAACTTGTGTGATTTCCCGAGTAATCTGTGAGCATGTAAACATACTTACTGAGTTACAGAAGCTAGTGGAACAAAAGCTACCTAGGAGAGGGGGGCTGGACATCTATGAGAAACCCTCTGTGGGCCCCACTAAAACTTGAATTTTTAATTTGCAGCAAATTAGTACCTTCAGGTTACACATACCCTGTCAAAGTTTCCACCTATCAAACAGCTTGGAATCTGTCATGTGTCCAAGGCACTATTGCTAAAAAGGTATTGTTTCCATTCAGTGCCAGGCATACAGTGGGCCCTGGGACTGGCAGCCAGCAGCAAGCCAAAGCCAGCAGCCCATTCATTTCATAGAGCCATTTAATAGGCTGAATCAGCCAGCTGAATCACATTCACACCACAGGCTTCTCTGTTGCCGGAACAAACTGAACAAACACAGCACGTCTTTATCAAGTCAAAAAAAACCTCAGCAGGTCTCCGTGCTAAAAAGTGAGTGACTGGCCTTTAAGGAAGTGAGGTAAGACCAAGGAAAATAAAGAAATGAGGTGTGAAACAGAGAGAGGGTGGTGAATTTAGAAGAGGTTACTCTTTACTATTTCTGCCTTTCTTATCTAACTGAAACACCATTAAGCTGAAGTGGACTGAACCACAGAAGATACATTATTTTTAAGATAAGAACCGCCAAGCCATGACAAGCAATGTTGCCCAAGTGTACAGAAACAGAGCTTTATATTCTTTGTTTTGGCTGTTTGAATATTTACTTTGACAGTACTATTCTTATCCAATAACATTTCAGTCAGAGAAACTTTTATCAAGGAACTCAGTATTGCAAATGGTGGAAAAGGCTCTTCTCCTCGAGGGATATCTCAAAGAATCCAAGCAAAAACAGCATGAAGGTGTCATGAACAGTAAGAAGTATTAGGTTATGGGGCGACCACCCGCAGCGCTACCATTGAGCCCGGGTGGGCCCAGGTCCGGGCCTGCCCATTTTGACCCAGGCCTATAGTGAGTAGTGAGTGATTTTCATTCTAGCAGTTCATCCAATAAGCAGCCCGAGGAAAGCTTTGAGTGAAAGCTTCTCAGCCAATCAGCGGCTTCTACCCCACGTGCGGACTCTTAAGCCTGCCCACAGGCTGCATCGTCACCAGCAAGTGATCCAATTAAATGAATGACGTTGGCGCGCAAGCTTTTCAAGCAAGCACAATGAGGCAGACACAGACGGTAGTTATTAGCTAATATGAAACGCAAAGCAAAGCAAAGCAGATTGTTTTCATTTAAATTCAGCAAAAACCGCTCCGAGGAGCAGGAGGAGGAAACTCCTGCCATTTTAAGTAAAGCGGTTACAAGTGACGAGTTACCATCCTGCTCGGCCGCCCTCTCCCCATCAAGTTATTTCATGTCGATACAGTTCTTCTGTCATTCTGAATTTATAAAAAACAGTTAAATAATTTTGGACAGTTCCCTGTCCGCCGTGCTGGGTAAATAAATGGAGAGAGAAACAGACCCTCCAAAGATATAATTCCGTTTCAGTCTTTTTGTGTATTGAACGTTCAAAAGAGATAAATGAAGTTAGGCTTACTGCCAAGGTGTATGTCTTTGTCCGCTTCAGCACAGAGCTGAGGACAGCGACACAAGAGCCACACAGGTAGGCTACTGAGTCGCTGTCCTCAGTGCCGCAGAAAAGCGCTGAAACAGAGATGAAGGGGAACCCGGTTTTTTTTTTTGGGCTTATTTTAACTAACCCATCCAGTTTTCTGGAGGCCCACCTAAAATCTAAATCCTGACGCCGTGGGGGCGACCTCTAGCTCACCTGGTAGAGTGTGTCCCCATGTAGGCCGAGTCCATAGCAGCGGCCCTGGTTTGGGTCCAACCTGCGGCCCTTCGCTGCTTGTCATCCCCTCTCTTTCCCCCTTTCCTGTCTATCACTATCAAATAAAATAAAAAGCCCAAAAAATATTCTTATCTATTCTTATTAAATCAGTATTAGGTTATAAAGACAGCGCTGTACAGCTATATGAATATGTTATGAATAAGATGTTACAATTCAACTGTTAGCCAATACGTGTAAGTATCAATGAGCCACTGATGCTGAAGCTGACACATTGTTCTGCAAACAAAAGCAATGTTCCATGATCAAATGTACAACTTCCTCAGAAAAAAAATCCAATTAACTACAAAAACTATCAAGGTTGTAGAAGTAACAATATTTTTTGAAAAATCTGTTTTATATGAATATAAAAATGACCACATTTGCAACCCAGCAGAAGAACTTGATCATTATAACTCACTCATGCAGCGCATGTTAACACGTTAAGCATCGCAAAAGAGACTTGTCGTATTCAGTGTAACCAGCCGTAGTTGAAAAGCCAAATCTACTGTATTAGAACAGAGAGAGGTAGCAAATGGCCTCGTGAAGAAGTAATCCAAGTCATGTCAGAGTCACATCAAAGAGGCAATCCTCTCAGCACACAGATAAAGTTTTACAGGCAAAATGATTTCTCTGCATAATGTTGCAGTCGAGTAAATGTCCTTATTCAAGAGGCAAACTTCTTACAGATCTGCACAAATTTTAGAGCTTTTTTTGTCCTAAAAGGCTGACGAAAAGCCCTGACTTTGCACAACTGTGACTTTCAGTGAACAAGAATGTATTTTGGGTGAAATGCCTTTCTCCAGCTAAAACTCGGCTACAGCATTACAGAGACATCATTATGTTTTCATTTCCACAAGGGGGCTTATTAGCATAATAACAAATGTGTTTGAGGCATGTAATCAGCAGAGAAAGACATACTATTTTGCTCTGGGGAGAATTGTTCCCTGGTACAAAAACCCCAGGAGGGGGCAGTAGCTTTTACTGCTATAGTGTAAAGGTCTGTGTGTTTTTGTTAAGACCATTAAAATAATTGTGGAAACGCAGACTCCTGCTTGATGTCCAAATTTGACATTTAAAAGGTGTGCTCCTGCTACCTACAGTGGAGTTACAGCGAGCCAGCTGCAGCTCCACATGGAGCTCCACGGCGGCCTCGAAGCATCCCACCCCCGCACTGCCATGGAAACGACATGCATCAGATAGAGTCTTTCAACAGGTCAATACAAATATTCGCCAGCAGCAGTCTTATTCTATTAATACTGCCAGCACTCACACAGGCCTTATTTGGAAACCTATGGGCTTTTCCTTACCACAAAGGGAAAGTGAGAGCAGAAAAACACAGTTCCCATGTTTAATACAGAGATCATCCCCAGGGTAAGAACACATAAATATATTACCAAATAACTGCAGAAAAGAACTGATGAGGTCTCTGCTGATTATCCACGTTATTAGAAATGAATAAATCAAAGTCTTCTTAAACGTAACATTATCAGGGAAGATCATTCTCAGTAATTCTCCTCAGTGATTCATGCATGTTGTTTAGCTCAACTCACTCACAACGAATTATTTCAATACTATTCAAAACCTGCTGATCCAAAGTCGGTCAAGAGCACTCAGGCAAGTCATTTTCATAAACACAACCAACCTAAATTAGCTCAAAGTCCCCAAATGACCTAGTACCTGCCACAAGCAAGGATGCCCCACGCAAGCTGTTGCAGATGATGATACACAAACAGCTGGCACTCACACTTTCTGTATATCCTTGTTTCTGTTGTCATCAGATTAATGGAGGCCACTGCAGTAATTACCACCAGCAAATAAACATATGCAGGTAGACAGTACCCAACAACATAAACACATCTGCCTCTTTATGTGTCTCTGTTGCGCAAAGTGCAATCCTGTGGTCTCATTTATTAAGAAAGCAATGCCATATTAAGTACTTTGTAGTTATTTGACTGCCATATGGTTTCAAAAGTCCCAACATTTACCTCATTATCTCCTGTAAAGAAAATATGGCTCCATTATGGGGGTCTCATGTGCCCTGTGTTTATTTATTATAGAAGCCTCATTAGATCTTAACTTAGAGGTCACTTTGAGGTGAATGGTTTTTATTTCACATCCAACAACAAGAAATCCTATATGTCTGATAATTAAGGAACAATGATAGTAACAATGGGAGGTGCCAGGTGAAAGTCCTGTGTTTTGCCCATGCCCATCCACCACCCCAACCAACCTCCATCCTTTCATACTACTTGCTACGCCAATAATTCACATGTAATGTAGGCCAATGGAGGCCAAGCGGCGTTGATAAACACGCTAAACAACGATTATGCGTGTTGATAACACGAAAAAATGGCATACGAATTGGCGTGTCATACATACGCCAGTTAGTGAGATCAGTCTGCATATTGTCACATTGTGTGTGTGTGTGTGCAACATTATTTTAGTGGGTGATTAATAATTGCCAGCAGAGACCAAGACATCGTAGGTGTACATATTTACCCTCCTACGACTCTCCCACACCTCTCTTCTTCACTGTTTCTAACATCCACCCTAAGGCGTTCGGTTTCTTCTCTACTCCCGAGCTCTCGCCACGCTTCCAACAGACTTTTCATTTATACTCGTGTATCTTTCAGAAATGCCCAACATAATGTCTGTGGAGGACTGGTGGCCAACATCCAGCCCACACAAGTGATGATAGCAACAGCAACCAAACCATACCACACTGTTCTGTGGTAATGCAAGATTCTGTATTTCTGATAACACATTTTTGATACATTGGTAAACTAGTGCTGCCGTAGAGCAATATTTTTATGAGCATGTGCCCTTAATATTTGTATCACTTGCTCTACCAGCAGGCTTATGAGGATGCATGGTGAGACACATTTCTGCAGTCTGCAGAGGGCAGTGATTCAAATGTGTCTTAGATTTTACAGTTGGTTGCATTAATGTGCCCTAAAAGATGTGCATGGTGGCCTAATTAGTAGAGAATCAGGTTTGTGACCTGAAAGCCCCCCGTTCAATCTCTAAACCAGCTGGATAAATCTGGGTGGGGAATGTGTAACAGCTTGCTTCACATACCCTCCCTCTTTACTACTGCTGAGGTGCCCTTTAAAAAGGGTACAAAACAAAAAACGGTAATAATGCAAGCAGAAGTTCAACACATATAGTTTGCACAAAAAACTGTTGGTACAATTCCTGTTTAAATACAGAACATTCCTTTTTCTATAGGAAAAGTGTACGAAATCTACATAAAAACATGTTTACTCCCCAAAAACATCAAGCAAGGTAAAACAAAGGTGTTAAACTACCCTTCAGAACAAAAATCCCTGCTAAATCCACACAGGATTCAGGAATTTCGAAGTCCTCAAACATTCAAAGAAGGCTTTGCAAATGTTTTAAGGAGGTAGAAAATGCATTAATTAATTCATGTTGTTAGGACTATACTGTTGCTGTAAATTTGATTGCATGATGAACATTCCTGTGATAGTCAGTACACAGGAAATGTATGTATTTATAGGTCATAAGTATTTACTCCCACACAGAGTACCGTTTCCAAATAGCTTCATGAATCACATGGTTAGTTAGAGGAACAGTACAATGTTATTGATGGTTACGTTTTGCTGTAAGGTTAGATATGGTTTGTTGACATTTTAATTGTTAGAGATCTTTAGAACCAATGCATAGCCTGTAATTAAGCTATGGAGGACGTGTGCAATGACCGATCTACCTCTTTGTGAAAATATAATATATAAGGAAAATTTAAAAAAAATTGCAATTGTTTAATTCTGAAATTAAAATTACTGTGATTGCAAGATCGTGAATTCCTGGAGGAACTAGCTGAGGCAAACCATAAAACTAATTTTGAGCAAAAGTCAGTGAAAGAAATAAACAGGCCTCTGTTTAGTCCTTGGTAAGTACTGCAACACTGTCAGTCCGATTTTTACTTTCTTTTAGATTATTAAATTGATTACAAGTGCACACCCCCTTATTGAGCACACTGAGGCACATTGTGTTCTTTAAGGATAAATGCAGGTCATGTGTTTCATGCTGATTACTGTGAGCAGCCCACTGCCAGCCTCAATCTGCAGGGCAATGTACAAGAAGGTGAAAGTCTCTCAAGTGAGGGCCTGCAGTTATTTGTTGCCGGATGTTACCTTGAAAGCGGTCAGCTGCTATATTAATGCCTTTGTAACCAGGACCAAACCGTAGGATCAAATTGAATGAACCAAAGACAGGTTTCGTTGCATCAGTTCTGCGTATTTCATATTTTCATATCACTATGACACTCCTATAAGACTGCTATTATTAGACTTCTGTGTTATTTCCATCAGAAGGCAAAGTGCAATTTAGTACTGTACATTACATTAACCGTATCTAATGAAAACTGAAAGCTTTTTAGTAGACTACTTAGCATTACTTCCATGTACTTCCATTGTTCTTATTCATTCATCCATAGTCATCGAAAAGTAGCCATGGACAAAGGTTGCTTTTATAAAACACATATCTGTGCTTCACAAATAAATTCATGTATTAAAATTAAAAGAAAGCTAATAGAGAAATAGTATTTCATAGGCAAACAAACACAGTTGACCTGCATATACTTACATCTGTACATGCTTGCAGACACATCCTGGTTGTAGGAAGAGTTTTCTCAGACATGTTGCTACAGGTATGATATATAAAATGTTTGCATGTTGTATTGAGCATGATTATGTATTGTGTAATGCCATAATTCAATGTGATTGTTGTAAATTGTATTATGAACCAAAGGACTACTAGAGAAATGTAATATACAAAAAGAAAACTACATACAAGCACACTTTATTCACGGTGTGTAAAAGTTAGTTTTTCCGTTTATGTAATCTCCAGGAACACTTTAAGGCCATTTTCAGGTTGGGCCACATGAAGCATTCTTCCAGTCCTGAGAGTTTGGTGCATTTGGTAAAGTGTGAAAACTAATTTCACACTTGAGTCCACCACAAAACTGTGGTCAAGGCTTTGGTTCGAGCGAGCTCTAATGCGGTTAATAATGTAATAATATTGATTAGTTCAGCTTTAAGAAGGTCAGCAGGCAGCTGAAAGCAATGTTTGCATTGAAACCACAAAACACTTGTAAGTCTGCATTGATATAGGTTTACAGTTTCTGTATTCCTCTTCCAAACAACTGACAAACACAAACTTTTATCTGATCCTGGACCAAGTGTGAAGATGCCCAGTCACTGCATATCCTCTGACCTTCAATGTCACAACTTGCTGACATCTTAAGAGCGTAAACCACCAAACAAAATCTACTGTTCAGAAACCAAATGTGAAGAGAAAACAATTTTAACAGAGTTTGGCTTTGACTGGGAACATTTTCTGGAGTGCTACTTCAACACAGGCATTTCAAGCAGCCCTGATGCCTCACAGGAGACGTTGAACTCCTGGGAACTAAAAGGTCATTTTTATGAGTCATGCCTTTGAAGAAGAAAGACAAGCCCACCGACAAACACAAGAAAAAGCATGTTTAATTTTTCATCTCATGCTTCAAAAAGAGAAGAGACTGATAGGGGACACTGACTAACTGGAGATTCATCCAAATTTAGACCCTGCATTTCAACACTGGTCATGCGGGAGACACGGCTGCGTGGTACTCTTTGATGTCAACACCTAGCACTCAAATCTATTTTCCTCCAAAGCCTTGAAAACTCTGACAGGAAACAAATCCATAGTTTTAATAGCCAGGTAGGTCTGTGCACCCAGTGTTCCACTATCCACATTCACAAAAGGAAGAAATGACAACTTGTAGGAATTGTCTCTGCCTGCACAGAGTCATTCAAAGCTGGGAAGTTAAAGGATTCAGTCTCCGTCTCTTACTTAAGGCCTCAGCACAAACACAGCCATATGAAGTGGTCTAAAACAATGCTACAAATATCCTGTAACACACTGACCGTGTTACTGGAGAAGCCCAGAGCTTACAGAGAGAAAAGAAGTGGACTGAGACGGCGTCCCCTAGTCTGCCTGAATGATGAAACACGATGAGAAACACTAATGCTTCTCCTGGGATGACTTGTCCTGTGGAAATCCTCATCATGCATTCCCATGGCTGATGCCACCTGAATTGGTTTCCAAACAGATACACCTCGACATGTTTGGTGGCATACATTTTACAGTAAAAATGGCAGAAATACAAAAAAAGAAAAACAATAATTAACAACACTGTTGATCAGAAAAATCTATGCTTGGCAACAAAACCAATTTAGACCACAGCACGCTAAAAACCTTGCTTGACATAATTAATACAATTGTCATTGTACTAATAACATTTGTGTATAGTGTTGTGTGATCTGAGCAATCCTCATGCCAAGGCCGATGAGGTGGTTGGGCATTTTGAGGAAGCTGGACAGAAAGCTTGTGAAGTGCAAACACTGTGTTGTTTATTAACAAAACAAAATATCATACTCAGACAAAGGGCACAAAATGAATCCTGGGAAATACAACAAAAACTAAATTTAACTGAGGCAAAGAAACATACAACTAAAACAGCAACCTCACAGCAAGCTGCCAAATTCTTTCCCCTTCTCCTGAAGCCATTTTATCTCAGCCTCACCTACCACCAAGCATAGGGTGAGCCAAAATAAAAGAACAACAAAACACTCAGGAAATGTATAATACCATTACATTTTTATAAAACAGTTACTGCTGACATTACTATATATATGTGCACCCACAACAATAGGCACCCCAAATATAAAATGTCATTCACTGCAGAACGATCTTACCTATTGTTCCACTACACCTTAGGAGTGCCCAGCCCCTCCCTGCTGAAAGGACCTAATCTGGCAAACCTGTATAATAATATATGTTTATTTGATATAGCACATTTTAAAAAGTCACAAAGTGCTTCACATGATAAACATTTGTAAAAAATACAGTACAATCCAACAGAAAATAAACAAGGGAAAAAAAGAAAATAATTATTGAATGACCCATTTGAAAATCATTTCAATGATTAAAACCTAAAACCCAAAGTTTACAAACAAGAGTCAAAAGCGAATTTGAACAAATGTGTCTTCTGCTGTTTTTTAAAAGCTTCAACAGAGACTGCAGAACGTAAGACAGTGGGAACCACTGCTTCAAAGGAACGGTCAGAATGCGAAACAGCAGCTCTAAGTTTGGCAATGTTTCTTAATTGAAAGAAACATGTGCGGGTCAGTGATTTGATAGGATGATCAAAATACATGTTATTATCAAATACAACACCAAGATTTCTCAGCTTGGACTGTACCGCTGAAGAAAGGGACCCCAAGAGCTGAGTGACCTTGGAAGCTGTAGTGTCTGGAGCAACAATAAGGACTAAAGTCTAATCTTCATTGAGCTGTAGGAAGTTGTTTGACAGCCAATCCTTGATGGAAGTCAAACATTTGAGCAGATCCAACACTTTGTCAGTCTCATCCGGGTTAAAAGAGACATATAGCTGGATGTCATCTGTATTTTTTGATGATTTTTTTTTAAATTGGCTAATTATATGTCCTAGGGGAAGCATATACAATGCAAATAAAATCGGACCTAACACAGAACCCTGAGGCACCCCACAGGGTGCAACAACTTTTTCTAAAATTTTGGAAATAAAAGGCATCTTGGAAATGGGCCTATAATTTGCGGGAATTGATGTATCCAGGTTGGTTTTCTTTAGTAGTGGCTGAACAACTGCATGTTTAAAATACGAAGGGACACAACCAGAATGCAGAGAGCTGTTGAGTATAGAGAGAACCCAAGTACTCACAGACCCAAGAACATCTTTCTTTTTGGTATAATATCTACTGGGCTCAAGGAAGATTTCATACTGCTAACCAGATCAGTGAGTTCTTGTAGCGAAATCGGAGCAAAACTGTTCAAGTGGAGGCTGTATCGAGTGAACCGAATAGGGTGTAGAAGAGGGGATAATTCCATTTCTGACATCACTAATATTATTTACAAAGAAATAGAGAAAGTCACTGCAGTCTTTATTTGAAAACATCGGCACTTCAGGAGGAGCAGGATTGACAATATTGTTGATGGTTTCAAAAAGGACTTTAGGGTTACGTTTACTGGCAGAAATGAGGTTAGCAAAGTAAGATGTCCTCACCTCCTTAACCATGTTGTTGTATTCAGTCAAAAGGTAATTGTACGCCATGTACGCCGGAAACAGCGAATAGCGTCATTTAGCCATGGGGATGAGTTGACGGAGGAAACACAATACAATGCAAATTGTTGAATTGCTGAATTCAGACAAAAAATAACAGTTTGAACCAGGGCTCCTGGTAAATTAAAATACAATAAAACGGATTAGAACTACCAACTTTGGTCTCCTGCAGTTCAAATGAGGAAAAAACCCCAATGGGTACTGTCTGACTTTGAAAGCATTTTTTATACACAACCGCGAGCCCTCCACCCCGACCCGAGGACCTGGGAGTACTGGTGAAACAACAGTCTGATGGAAAAAGTTCAATTAGAGGGCCGTATTCCAAGTTTCTCTGCCAAGTCTCCGTCAGGAACAAGAAATCAAGGCATTTATCAATAAATAAATCATTCAGAATAAAGGACTTGTTAGTGATGGAACGAGCATTTATCAGTGCCATCCTCACAGCAGAGGCCCGGGCCAGGGGACGCAGATACCTGGAAACTGATCCCCCTAAACGTTTCCCCAGGGGGGACGGCCTAACTGTTAAAATAGTCTGTATAGGAGAATAGAGAAGAGAATGTGTAATTACCAATGCCGGGCCGTAGGGGGGGGTTAACACTATTAACATTGTCCTGAGAGAAAGAGATGGTAGTGAAAGAAGAAGACTCTGTGGAGGGGGTGTGTGGTGTAAACAGTCAATCACATGGGGCGGACTGTACTGCGTGCTGTATGTTAACCGTTAGCATTGAGCTACCCAGCTTGTTTGGGTGGACACCATCGTTCCTGTAAAAGGAGGAGCGGTTCCAAAACAGATTAAAATTGTCAATGAATCTGAAGTTATGGGCACAGCAGGTGGACTGGAGCCAGGTGTTTAGGCTGATTAGTAGGCTGTATGTACTCTCCTTGATTAAAGGGTAACTACTGTTTTTTTTCAACCTGGATCCAATTTTCCTATGTTTTTGTGTCTACGTGCCTGATGGGAACAACAATATTTGACATTGGTCCAGTATTAAGCGTGAACGCTGCAGTGGGCAGAGGCAAAACAAGCTCCAATGTAAGTTAATAGGGCAATTGTGCAGCTTTTTCGTTTTGCCATTGACAGGCTCAGATTAATATTCTAAGTGTCTGACAACATTATGGAAAGGATTCCTTCAGAGAGAGACCTTTGGGACCTTTCTGTTTAACCAGAAACAGCTCTGAAGTTGCTAGCGCTAAACCCACCAGACTAAATATTTAAAAAAATATATACTTTTAGCGTGTATAGAGACAATTTTTAGGGCCCGAGCGCTGACAGCGGCGAAGGCCCTATTGGAACTGAAGGAATTATTATTATTATTTTCCCGGTAAATTAATTGGCTTTTTGAGGGGCTTAACATATTCAAAAACTCAAATTGAGCCCCTGCAGTGTGTTTAACGTAGACTCACAAAGACCGGTACACATATGTAACATGTCAAGATATACAAAAATCGTCATTGGAGCCATACCCTAAACCCAACAGGACGTCCGCCATTTTGATTTCAAAGTTCAAAATTAGTGTGATTTTGACCATTTCCACAAGTATGTACTTTAACCAACTCCTCCTAGAGATTTCATCCGATCAACTTCGAATTCGGTCTGTGCCATCTTAAGACGTTGAAGATGAAAAGTTGTTAAAATAAAAACTTTTCGTCATAGGGCGTGGCGGCCATTTTGTGCGTTTCGCCATCAAAACAGGAAGTGGGTGTAACTTGAGTGTACATTGTCCAGTTGGCTCGAAACCTTTCAGGATTCATAAAAGTCCAACCCTGAGGACAAATAAAGGCCGATATTTACTTAAAGTCATAGCGCCCCCTAGTGGCAACAGGAAGTAGGCCTAAAAGTTAAGGTGCTATACTTTAACGAACTCCTCCTAGAGATTTCATCCAGCGGACTTCAAATTTGGTCTGTACCACCTCAACACCTTAAAGATGAAAGGTTATTAAAAGAAAAACTTTTCGTCCAACGGTGTGGGCGTGGCGGCCATTTTGAGTGTTTAGCGATGAACAAAGAAATTGTTGTAACTTGAGTGTACGTTGTCGTATCTGCCCGAAATTTCTCACGATTGACAAGGGTCCACGTCTGAGGACATCTAGAGGCCAATATTTACTTTTGGTAATAGCGCCCCCCGCTGGCAACAGGAAATGCGCCTTATATGACAAACATCATCCGATTTACATGAAACTCATAATGTGTGGTAGTCATGTGATACTGAGCCGCCACCTCTACCTTAACCACGCCCACGTACTCAGGCCACACCCCCTTTCATACCATTTGAACCGTTTAAGGTAGAGTCTTGTGTGAGGTGTCATTGAACTCAGCAGAGAGTTCCTTCTTCATTGGTGATGGTTTGGCCCGCCCCCTATGTTTAAGCCATGCCCCCTTTCATAAATGCTGACCCATCTAAATTTGAGTCTTGTGTTCACAGCTAATGAACTGTATGACGTAGAGTCTTGTGTGAGGCATCGCTGAACTCAGCAGGGAGTTCCCTTTTCACTGGTGACGATTTGCAGTGTCCGAGTGCCGCGCAAATGCACGGTCGCAAGGAGCGGCATCCGCCAGTAGACACGAGGGCCCGTCCATCGCTGCTTGCAGCTTTAATTTTACATGTAATCGGTAAACTATGTGTTTATTTCAACCAAAACTAGAGTTGTGATGGTTGGAAAAGTGGAAAGACGACCCAAAACAACTTTTCTGCTGGGTTTAGCGAACGCAATTTTGCAGATGTTTTTAGGTTTTAAAAAAAAGGATCTTACTCTTTGACAGAAAGGTTGAATTCCTTAGAAATCCTTTCCATAATGGTGTCAGACACTTAGAATATAAATCTGAGCCTGTCAGTGTCTAAACGAGCACTTTTGTGCAGGTAAATACAACCTGGACAATTGCCCTATAACTTACATTGTAGCTTTTTTCGCCGCTGGACCAATGTCAAAGATTGTTGTTCCCATCAGTCACTTAGACACAAAAACATAGGAAAATAGGGTCCAGGTTGAAAAAAACGGTAGTTACCCTTTAACCTGGTGAGCAGCTGAAATCACAGGCAGAACCATAGTAAAAAAAATATGCAACCACCAACTAAACAGGCCTATGTTAAATCATAAAGTAGCAAATGCCAGCAGCTGCCAGCGGCCATGACAGTTCTGTCTGAGTGATCAAACACACCCACGCTGTGATTTCCACAACACCGAGCCAAAACAGACTGGAGGCCCTCGGAGGCTGTTGTCAATCGATTAAAAAATGTAATCTAATTAATTACATACTCTGTGATTAATTAATCGAAATGAATCACATACATAATTAACTGTGCCTGAACCGATACTTTTTAAGAAAGTAAAAAAAGAAAAGAAAAAAAAAGGGTACTAAACAACAGTTGGTGACATTAAAGAACGGCTTGTTTATTGCTAAGGCCATATGGTCAAAATTAAATGTTTAATAAAAATGTATAACAATAACTTATTTCCTTTGTAAATTGCTGTTGAACGACAAAAACAACCACCAGATGGTAAAGGACATTTACAATAACTTCAAATGCACCACGAGGCTGTAGTTTACCAGTTTCATTGAACGCACCGTCTGTGTTGTTTCTCCGACGGCAGCTGCAGATTGTTACATACCGGTGTTGAATCCTCTACAGTAAAACACAGTCACACTTTACACCGTTTAGCGTTAGCTGTCAGCATTGTAACCGTGTTTATCCAGCTACTAGCTAGCGGTAGGCTAACGTTAGCTGCTGTAGAGTACAGTGTTAACTAGCGTCACGTGCAGCGGTGTTTGTGTTGCCGGTATCATCTTCAGAGCATCAGAGAGAAGCGCAGACATATCAGTGGCACCAGATTTCGGTAGCCAGGGTTGGCAGGAAGAAGATTTTTACAAGTAAATGTTCCAATTAATGATCCAGGCAGAACATCTCCCTCCTCATTTTACAGTCGAATGGTGGCTAGAACGGCTCCGGGTCAAACATCAATATGGAATGGATTAATCTGAGTTATTTTTTTTAACGCAATATTTTTTCTCAGATTAATTAATCGAAATGAACGCGTTATTTTGACAGCCCTAAAATAAACTAAAACATTATATAAAATTAAAAAGGACTAAGCAGACTCAAAACATCGTTAATTTTGGGAACAGAGGCTATTGAAAAGGGAGAAAGGCAGCCTTTTCACAAATAGTTTGACATTCTGTCAAATACACTTGTTTGTTATCTTGCTGAATGTTAGAAGAGACGATTGAAACCACTGTGATACCGCGACTGTGAGCTAATCATGAAGTTGCAGCCAGCAGGCAATTAGCTTAGTTTAGCATACAGACTGGAAGCAGAGGAAAACAGCTAGCAGAGCACTGTCGAAAACTCAAAAAAAAAACAACCACACCTCTAAAGCTGACTAATTAACATGTTGTATTTTGTTTGTTCAATCTGTACACAAACAGAAGTGTAAAGACAGTAAAGTGTGTGTTTTTTTACGGGGATTTACTGCAGACTCATCTGCGAAACATAACAGGTGGAGGAGACGACGTTTTCCAGAAAGAAAGGAAGGAATAGATCTGCAGGCGGAGAACGAATGACGATATGACAAGGTAATTATGCGATTGCAACTATTTAATTCAATTTATAAACAAAGACTTAGTATCTATTTAGTTATATTCATAACATTCAACCTTTGTAAAATGTTTTAATTTAACTAGTGCCTTTTATCTATTTGTTTTTAAAGTTGTACTTGCACAAGCGTCACTTTTTAAACATTACTCTGCTATTACCGCTGTTTTACTGCTACTACTGCTGTTTTCTGGTACTGCTTTTATTTATAATATATTTAACTACACAGAGAGAAGCCATGCAAAATGTCATTGTACCGGAGTATAATGACAATAAAGATCATTTTGATTCTGAGTCCACTGAACTGTAACCCTCATTCGGTCTTCAGAAGGTATCAACAATACTGATTCTAGTTTTCAACTCAAAGCTCTGAAACTGGCAACTACAAGAATAGAAGATTTCTCCCCTCCATTAATGGAGCTACAAACACCAAAAAACTATTTCTAACAAATAACTTTGATATAAAGATAAATTGCATTGAAAGAAGAAATATAAACACTTATTTGTTCCTCTGTCAATATCTCTGCTGAATCAACACAGGAGGGCAAAGAGGTGATAGTTTCCCATCCCCCAATTCATCTACATATGTATTGTTATTTATGACCACTCTTGCATGGCTGGGCCCCCCCTCATATTAATTAATTATTTATGTTTTTAATGATGCCTACATGTTTTTAGCTTTTTTGTCTTCAGGTTGTTATTGTGTTGTAATTTTTGGAGCTTGTATTACAAGACAAATTTCCGTGTCTATGGACAATAAAGTGCTATCTATCTATTATGTAATTTAATGTCTCCTGAATTTATTTTTTTGTAATCTTAACATGAAATGTACAGAATTTATCTGCAATAGGGCTTTTTCATTAATTGTTAAGTCTATAAAATGTCCATTACAAGACTTAAGAAGTAAATTATTAAAATTGTTTACAATAAAAGCTTGATACAAAGTTTAGTGTCTGTACAGCATGACAATGGCATTTGAAGTGGTTTTTTTTAAGTTTACAGTCAGAGAACTATAAAAATACTTTAGACAGGAAGCTGTAATGGTAATATTAGAGACAGTCAATAAAGAGCAGTTCCTGTGCAACTTGTAGACCATATAAGAGTCTGCCTTACATATGAAATTAAATAATACTATAAACACACACAGGCAGTGTGTAATTCGCAGAATTGTATGATTGTGATTAAGTAAGAATACAGTAAACTAAAGCAACAGCACAGGCTCGAGAGCAGTCCAGTGAGATGGACAGTCACTTGGCTGCACATTGAGAACTAGTGTGTTATATCTAGTTTGGATGCCTACTTTTAGTACTCCCATGGAGTAAGCAATATTTGTGTCCTTGTGCCAGTTGGCGGTCTATTGTTTCAGCCTGCAATATCACCACCAAAATTAGAGCCAACTGCAAACTCCCAATGCAATTAAATAAGCAGAAAACTGTCCAAATCACAATTCTCCCAGATCTCAGGAGGAAATAAAACTGACTATATACAATAAATCACAAGTCTTGAAATGGATCCATTGAACCTGATGTGAGCTTTCTGTTAGCAGGAAATAATAAAAGTTGGAAAGATTCCCTGACAATAGGAGTGCTAAACATATTAAGTTACGTCAAGTTAAAGCTGGTTCTAACCAAATCTGTATGTCATACATGATCAAAGGATGCTTAAGTCCTTAACGTTACTGCAACTCTAACACAGTCTGACATGATGTGAGTGAATCATGGTCGTCTCAGGAGTAGTAACAGCTGAATGACCCAATAATTCCTGTTTAGAGAAAGTAAATGGTGAATGTGTGGGAGAGAGACAGAAAGAGTGTGTGTTTGAAAGAGCGAGAGAGAGAGCTTAGTGAGAGAAAGTACCAAGCCTCCAACATACCAAGCATACCATCTCTGACCCAGCAGGGGATAAATATTAATGCTCAGACTCAGTATATGTGCAACTCTACCCTGTTCTGTATATTTGCTTGACACTATTATGAACAACAAGGCCGTATTCAGCTAAAAGTGGCCATTGTGAGGTTAAAAAAAAGAACAATATGAAAGTGTGACTAATGATTACTAATGACAAAAAAGAAAAATATTAAGCAGAACACAGCACTGATAAATTAACTTGGACTGAGAGTTTATAAAAATGTGCCTGAGCGTAAACACAGCCAGCTGACAAGAATGCCATACTGAGACTATTAAAACTAAGATGATAAACTATGACTGTGAATAAGTTGCAATTGAATAAATGTATTACAATTTCAAGAAGAAAACTCACATAAATGGACATTGTACAATCAATAAGTGTGTCATAATAAGTATTGGCAAACATGAAATGGATTATTCTGGTTTTCAGAGGCAAAGATCTTCCTTCTGCTTATTATTATTATTATTATTATTATTATTATGTCAACATTTGAGCTTTTCAGATAAACAGAGCACGCTCCTCTTTACTCTGACAAACCACTCACTTAATTGTGGTGGTAAATATTTTCTACTGGGAGCTTTCATTGTGCGGACTCTACAGTATTATTCTGATCCTTGCTCAGTCCAGCACCTGGTTAACTTTTCTGCAAGATACACGTTTTACTATTTGAATTACTGAGGTCAACACACTTTGAAGCAATTGTCAGGTGACAAAAAATATAAAACTTAAAAAAAACAACAAAAAAAACTAAGCATTAGTATTAAATCCACCGTGAAACATTCTTTCATGCTGTTTTACGAAGTCCTAAGATTTTAAATCTGTTTCAAAATCGCAGTACGAGTATGTTTTGTCAGTGCATATCTTCTATCACTTCCTGAGTGAGTACAAAAAAGTACAAAACGTACTAAAAAGTGCAGTGGTTTCCAAACTGACTGCAGTGTGGAATAAAGCTAAAGTTAGACCCTTTTCTTTAGCAGACATGATGACTTTTCAGACACAGGTGAAACTAATAAAAACAATAACTGCTGCATTGAATTGCAATAATTGCTGAGCCATCATTAATAAAGAATGGCATTAGTTCAGGAAGAGCACTGATGTCACGCTCAAATTAGCCGATTGGGATCAGCGGGTTCATTCATGCTTCACAATCACTGACCTTTTCACAGCTGCATGACAAGAAACTTTCAATCATGGAAAGGATTTCTAAGGAGGTTGACCTTTCTGTTAAAGAGTAAGATCCTTTTTTTAAACATAAAAACATCCGCCAAATTGCGTTCGCTAAACCCACCAGACCAGGGATCCTTTCCATAATGTTGTCGGACACTTAGAATATAACTCTGAGCCTGTCAGTGGCTAAACGAGCACTTTTCTGGAGGTAAATACAAGCTGGACAATTGCCTTATCAACTTACATGGTAGCTTGTTTCGCTGCTGCCGACAGCAGCAGCAATCTTGCTTAATACTGGACCAATGATAAAGATTGTTGTTCCCATTAGTCACTTAGAAACAAAACATAGGAAAATAGGGTCTAGGTTGAAAAAAAAAAAAAACGGTTACCCTTTAATAATAAATACCCTGCAGGGGCTTGAACTCAGGGACATGTACGTGTGTCCGTCAGATGCCCAATGCTCCTCTTCACTGCCTCCACTTGATCCACAGTTTTATCCACACAGCTCTTGTGATGTTTTGTGTCTGCCCGTGTGTTGTGTTTTGGTGTCTGGGAGTCGTCCGGCTGCCAGCGGCCATGACAGTTCTGTCTGAGTGATCAAACACACCCACGCTGTGATTTCCACAACACTGAGCCAAAACAGACTGGAGGCCCTCGGAGGCTGTTGGACCGAGTCTCAGTTACAACTGGCCTGTTCAATGACAGTTTACACCATAACACCTTTCAAAATATGCCAACTGCAATGTTGAGCCTGCCAAAATCCTTCAAACTGTTGTTTGGTAGTGTCAACATTCCCGGGAAAACATATCTCGACATATGTACAACACCATATCTCCAGAATAGTTTGTGTCACAGAATAACAACTTTTTAGTGACCTTTTGGTGCTTGTAAGATATTGTTTGTTTTCTTATGCCATTATCTGAATGAAGGGCATCAGTCAAACAACTTTACTACGTCTCATCTATTCTAAAACACATCTCAACATCAGCTGCACTGCCATTTTCACGGGAAAAAAATAGTTTCATATTGGATTATTTGGTTTTGTGAATGTCTTTATTTAGCACTTTAACACATTGTAGTATTATTAATGCATTCTAGATGTCTTATTATCCCCTTAAAGTATTTTATGTCTATAACTGAGTCCTCAAAATATTTAGTTCGAACCATATTTCGACCAGTTTCTTACCGACTCCACTTGTTTGAAGCCCTAGGAACTGAACAGTTAACTCTAAACATTTTAATATTGTCAAAATGGACTTTAACTATTGCCTTTTTTCTCCTGATTCACGTTTGTGATGTCTTTTGTGTTTTCTGGAAAAATAAGAATAAAAACTGAACAAAAGAAGAAAAAAAATCCCAGGAAGTGCCTGTATCTTGAAACAAAAAAGAATAAGTAAGGTTGTTGCACTAAAACTAAGAAAAATAGTAAATCGTACAATAATTGTTTGTCACATTGGTTTGCGATGGAAACAATTTAAGCTATTTCACAAAAAATTATAGACAAAAAGGTTTTACATACAAAGGATACTTTTGCAGACTCAAAATCAACATGCATGAACTCTTAAAAAAAAAAATATAAAAAGCCTGAGCAGAGAGTGCCTGGGCTTTTTAATACAGTGTGTGGATCCTGTGTTTGTTTTTAATGTAATTTCTATTTCTGTTAAGTTGAGCTGAGAATGCAATTAGCAAAGCACAGGAAGGAGAGTAGCACAATATTAAACACAGCTTGTTTTTTCAAGGCAACAGCTTCATCAGCTTTCAGAGGACATGACTGCTGAATGGATGGTGAGAAAGTCGAGGCGTCACTATTTTTAGAAGCAATAATTGCTTAATTTCCTCTAATCTCACACCTTTTGATGGTGAGATTGTTGATTAGTTTTGCAGCGTAAATGAGAGCAAGAGCATTGTGCTTCATTGTTCAAAGCTCCCATTAGTGAGCCTTAACAAATCTGTTGATGTTGAACTTTGCAAAGAAGAAAATCTTCAAGTCTAATTGCAGGAAAATTTGCAGGCAAAGGTGCACGTCAATGTATGCTGTACATTAATAGTACTACTCTGTAAAGAGTTTCCGTAGCATAATGTCTTTTTTTTTTTAAAGCCCTCAGTGGCCAGAGTTTGTATTTTTAAGAGTGGAAATTTGGCACAGGAAATTATGCTTAATGTATCAGTAAAAGTATTACAGTTAGTCACCAAATTCTGCACTGGTGTACTCTTGTTTAAATACCTCCCATGTACAGTAGTTGTTATATTAACCGTGAAATGTACTTCCAATTCAAAAGAATCTGAAACTTTCTCATATTTCTTTCAAAGGGTAAAAATACATAGAAAATGCATACAGTCAATCCAGAGGACTGTGGAGTTTGAAGGGTTGTGGGTGTCAGAAGGAGCTGTTTTTGGATGCCAAGACCATCCCACTATAAACTAATCATTAATTCATGGGAACTACTCAACTGCAATTCAGAGGCATCTGTACCACAATCATTACTGACTGTGATCTTAAATACATCAGGTACAACACAATCTGCCCAATACTACTTTTCAAACTGCCAACATTATTTGATTTTGTGAATAATGTGCCTTTAATTCAGCCACTGACTGTAATTTTATTATGGATTTCAGACCCTCCATGCCTTGATGTTATCCATATCATACATATATGTCACACAACACTGCAATATTCTCCATATTATCAAGTCATTTCTGGCTATAAAAGTTATTAATAAACCATGTCATGGCATTTGTATCTGTACAAAAACCCTTAGCAAAACCCTCTACTAAGTCCCCATCGCGACACTTGTTTTCAGTGCATTTTTAAAATCTGCAAAAAGGTGACTCACAAACTATCACACAGACCTAATGGAGAAATTATTAAACATTGAATAGTATCTGTGCTTTTACATGCAGCGACAGGAACAGCCATCTGCCAGCAAAATGATTACATAAAGCTACAAATAATGATCAGATTATACTATCAGATGCCAAAATGGTCAATTCAGTGGACTGATTTGATAAAATAGAGTTTGAGCTGTCCGAATAATATGCCAAATTAAATTTATAACACATAATGGGATTATCTACATGTTGACGAAATTGCCACTGTTGCTTTATCATTTAAAGAACAGAGCATTTGCACTGCTGTTGAATAAAACCTCAACACTCTATACATTAAGTCTGAGGTGCCAATATGGGAGCTCAACTTTAAAGCTGAGTTGTAGTGTCATCCCCTGAGATCCACATACTTCTGCAGTTGTGCTTCTGTAATATGAATATGATTGAGTTTAGACGCAGAGACATGGATCAGGGAAGCTCCATGAGGATGACAGCTTTAACTAATCCCTGACCTGTAGCTCGTGAGCTGTAGTATCCTGCTCAGCTTTTGGAAGCAGCCAAAGCCCAAACTCCGTCCATATAAGGCCAGGTGGGGAAGACTCTGAGCCTTATCACACCCTGTGTTACTTTACTTCACCGCCTCGCAGTCATAATACATGTGGGAAGCATCGCTGGAGAGGGATCTAAGGCTTGTTCCTTGACAACCAACCACAGAATAATGATAACCTCAGAGCTGACAGACGGCTCTTCCCGCCCGATATGGACCATCTGTAATTTCAGAGCCAGTTTTAGCTCAATTTAACCAGCCCTTTCTAAATATAACAAGAATAAACCGATGTGCAGAAACACTTTTCTTACTCTAGTGAGAATAAATTCACTCAGACAACAGTTTGCTTCTCTAAAGGGAAACCAAACCATTCCCTTTGTATAACATTGGGATGCTAGTTTGAGTCAAAGCACTTCAGTATACACTGTGTAAATGAATGTCAGCTATTAGCATATGAATAATGCTGACGGTTTCAGAGTGGATGAGTTTGTAAACTGACAAGTCACTTTTTCAAATAATCAAATAATACTGTAGTTAAAGTGATTCAAAATTCTCTGGATCCAGCTCCTCATAAATTAAACATTGCTCCTTTCTATTAGTGAACATTTAATATTTAGGTTTTGGAATTTATTTGGATATGTCACTTTAGGGTTCTTTTCTGATAGTATATGGACCAATCAATCAATTAATCATAAAAAGAATCAATAAAACAGTCAAATCAATAATGAAAATATTCATTAGTTTCAGCCCTAAATCTGAATTGGTCTGTCTGTCACATGTCTGCTCTTCACATGGGACATTTGTGCCCCAAAATGGTTCTGCTCCCCATGCAGGAGGGGTAATTGGCAATGGGCATGCTGCCTCATATCCATCCTCTGTCATGCACTCTCCCTCCAGAGCATGCTGCTTTTATGTCTCTCTGACAATGGTGCCTCTATAAAACTAGGGGTCTGTGGGAGCTACAGTGAGATTTGATGCCAAGTAGACCAAATCTGTCTGCTCTGTAGGTCCAGCAAACAGAACCATTTGTCTTTCAGAACATCAGTAAGATTTGTGGAGAAATTAAACCAAAAGAAATGCTTGCATACATAAAAATGTCACAGTACAGATCCTTGAATAAGCTGCGTGATCAGTTCTATAATTATCATATCAAGGACCATTTCTCACACTATCATTTCAATGGTGAGTCACTGTAAATGTGTGAGTGAACAGAAAAACAACCTATTTTCTCCCTCTACCCATCAATGACCTGAAGACAGGACAATGGATTTGCATTCATTACTGATGATAATGGCATTACTTTCCACAATTAGCATAATGGCACATAATGGGCTCAATGGACTCTTCGTGCCACCTTGACAAAGGCAGCCTGTGAGGCGCGCTATGTAACTGCGCACACTTTGTGCACTGCATACATGATTCAGTCAGATCAGGGCTCTTTTACCAACACTATCTCAAAAGAGACATAGTTGCAAACTGTCACAAAATGGTTTGCTATTAGAATATACTTTGAGTAATTTTTATGCTACAAGAATCTGAGTCATTTTTATGCTACAAGAATCTGTAAAATTTCACCTGTCCTCTTATTTTAAATCACAGAGTTGTGAGTGGAGAGAGGAGCATCTAGCTTGTTCATGTTGAGAAGCCACAGATTTACTCTATATGTTCAAAGGAAGCTTCATGCTATCATGAACACGGGCAGGAGAAATATTAGAGTAGTAGTAGTAGAGTATGCAGATGGACAGCAAAGATGTTAAATTTCGCTATTGTCATTTTCAAACTTTTTCCCACCATGAAAACTATTAGAATCCCTTGCAAGAGACAAAAATTCAAGTTGACTATGGTCATCGTGCTACATTAAGAACAAAACTAGATGACTGTGTGATTTCCAAGGGTTAGATTTTGGATTAACTATCACATGTAATTGCATTAATCAATATGTTTATGTTTAAAAATAGGTCAAATGACTGTTTGAAATGTAAAAGTTGTTGCGACGAACGCAAAGTCAATTATTACCAACTTTGCAGCTCGACAAAACCTTTTAGCTTCAGCTGTCAGCTCATTCTTTTGGTTTTCCTGTATAGTTCACTCTCTCTGCTCTCATCAGCCACATTTCCAGCAGAGCAGGCATAAAGCTCTGATTAACCGACTGTAAAGCAAGCCAAGCACCAAAAGAGCCTACTGTCAAAGTTTGTAACTACATAGTGGAGCATTTAGCAGAAGAGACAGATATTTCGAACTGGTGGAGTGAGTGAATATTGGGTAAGGCCAAATACTGCACAGCAACCAAGGGGGTAAGCCTCTCTCCACAACGTGTACTTCCTATGGCGCCATTTTGATGCTAACAAGCACTCACCCCCCGTTAGCATTCCATTGACTGCCATCCATTTTGACAGCAAATAACTTTACATCTGAAGCGTTTAAAGACTTTATTTGTCCATGTTTATTTCTAAAGAAACACGACAATGTATAAAAGGCTCAGTTACCTTGTATCTCACGTTATGGCTCCGTAGCAGACGTTTTTGTAAAAATAGGCTAACGATTGTGTCATAACCACGCGACTTACTGTCACATAGTAGCGGAATTACCGTATAGTACAGGAGAAGCTTGCAGGCAGTTTCAACTAACATTAGTTGTTTAAGTTTAATTACTAATGTTAACTAGCATTTTAGTGAGCAATAATTAGCCTGTGCCTATGTTATCTCCTTACATATACCTACGCTCTCCGTCTCTGCAAGATTGGGAATTATTGAGATTTCTCTTGGCACAGCTACCAGAAGACTTCCAACTTTCAGACAGGTTGCTCACGTCACATTTACGTCTTCAAGCTCAGTTGGAGTAGCGTAGTTGCGCAGTAACACTCAGCCATCACCGGAAAAGTGCTTCTAATATACTTCACTGGTCTCCATCCAGAGCAACGGGATCTGTTGGTCCATTTATTTTACTGTCTATGAGAGCAACCCCTTTCACATTACAATATCAATAATTGGTTTAGCTTTCACATATGGTATTTACAACTGCACTTTATGACACTGACATGCCATAAATAATCCCCAAACTAACCACAAATGTGAGTGTTGAACACGTCAAATGGCCAAAACAATAACATCCCTCTCTAGTTATATTGGGAAGCATATGGCAAGGTGGAAGGTGAGCAACACAGTAATTCCAGCCAGGAAACAGGAACTAACTGTTTCCCTGGATATCATAGACTCTAATGGTCTTACACATGAGGCCGGAGACATGCACATCAGAAAACAAGTTGTATTCATGAGGTTCAACCTCATGGGATCTAATTCCTGTTCCAGAGATTTGCTGTCTCCGTGCATCCAGTGCCTCTGATTCATTGACTATGAGGTAGGCCTGCGGGAATGGGAGAGGAAAACATCCCCTATGCGGCCGACAGAAAGGGGGACTCGCCTCATAAAAATGGATGTGGTACAACACACACAGTCACACAAGAAAAACAATACATCATGTCCTCATTTCAAGCTGGGTTACATTAAAGCACATTACTTAGTCGTTGCTATTTTTAAACCCCCACTCTTTCTCTGTGCTTACAACAAGCTTCTCTCCAGCTAAATGTTACAGGTCAAGCATTTTAATCTAGACCGAAGTCTTGCCCTGTGAGGTCACTTAAGCAGTGGACAAAAAATGGCAAAAAAAGAGGTCCTGGTTGCCCAGGCTGGCAGGTCTGTGCACTTACTATTTCTGCCACCATTCATATACAAACACTGGGGCAGTAGTGCCCACTTACACATGACTCTTCTAGGAAAAGGGCACAATCCTTTAGAATACAACTGTCCTTGTCCTGCTTAAATAGTTCTAAACATATTTAGCTATTTGGTTGCACAGCAACAAGACAACAACAAGCAACAGTAACAAGCTGTAAATAATAATAAAAGTACATTGAAACAATGCTACAGGGAGTCTAAACTAATATGAAAGCAAAACAACATCTGAAGTGATGTTGACACAAAGCCTCTCAGGTTCTCTCTCTATTTACTGACTCACTGCAAGAGAATTGCAGAGTTATCACCATGTAGAAAAATAATCTAGCACAGGAATGCAAATGGGAACTTCATGATTACTTAACCCAAGCTGTATACACAAATGTAGCTCTGTTGAATTATAAGGGACGTTTTCTCAGTGGAGCATAACATGCCTGCCTACAAATGACTAGTGTGTGTCTAAAGATGCACAGCACAGAAAATACAAGAACCAATGCAACCCACATAGAATGCAACGGACAGGCTAGCACTATGAAAAGTGACATGAATATGGACATGCAAAGTTCTGTTGTATAAAACATTCCAGGTAAAAGCATTATATACATACATACATACATACATACATACATACATACACACACACACACAGACACAGTATATATATCACAAATATACCTCAAAGGGCTTTACAATGTGTACAGCATACTGGATGAGACCATACTGTACATCTTTAGACCCTCGATTTGGATAAGGAAAAACGTACACACAACCCCCCCAAAAAAAAATAAAAAAATTAGTCTAACAATATTATAGACTGATTACTAGCCATGACTAAATTGTCTATACTTTAATTTTAGTATACGGTCGGATGCTGTACACATTGTAAAGCACCTTGAGGCAAATTTTTGACTTGTGATCTTGGGCTCTATGAATAAAATTTAACCTGTTTTATTTAGACAGGGACAGTACACAATTAAACATTAACCTTGTATAAAAACTAGGAGAGATGCATTGTACCAGGTTGTAGCACAATTGCTATTTTCTGCATAGTCCCTGTGTTCATTCAGAGAAAGGATGAACAGTCCCTTGTCTTGATTGGTTCAACAATCTTAATTTTTTGACGTTGTTTGGATTAGAAATGCAAAAGATATCGTTAAATATATATCGTAAAAGAAGCACACATTGGCTTTGCCGCTCTAGCCGCTGGCCACTCCCCCTCTCACACTGCACGGCACAGCGCAGGACCAGGGACAGAGAGGGTCGAAGAAAGCAGCGGAGCTTTGGCAGCTAAAATGTGAAATACACCTCAGACCCACAAAAATGCACTACTTTGTTTACCACCTTTGACTCTTTTCCTGCTTCCAACGTCTCTCTCTCTCTCTCTCTCTCTCTCTCTCTCTCTCTCTCTCTCTCTCTCTCTCTCTCTCTCTCTCTCTCTCTCTCTCTCTCTCTCTCTCTCTCTCTCTCTCTCTCTCTCTCTCTCTCTCTCTCTCGAATTCAGGTCAGGATCTCATGTTTAGTGCTGAAGGGTTATAAACACAATATGGAGTGTATGATGCACATGAACAGTATCTAGTTAGGAACACCCATCACTCTTAATGGTAAAGACTATAATTCTAGTGGCCTAGACAGTTCCCAGAATAAGCTGAAAAGAAAATGTCTTAAAGTGCTCATATTATGCTTTTTGTCTTTTTCCCCTTTCCTTTATTGTGTTATACATCTTGTTTGTGCATGTAATGGGTTTACAGAGTGAAAGAGCCCAAAGTCCACCCCAAAGGCACTTACCATCTCCAACAGAAAACACACCAATTGCTCCAAACAGCTCTATTGTAGTCCAGCCTTTACTTCCGTGATGAACGTGCGTCACTTTGTAACACACGTTGTAATGCTCGCCTAGCTGCTAGCCTGGCACTCCCTCATACTCTGCTTCTGACTGGCTAGTAGTCCTTACCTAGCTACTGCGCATGTGCGACTCCCAACAAAGCTGGAACAGAAGTGAGATGTCTCACTCTGTAGCTAAAACAGAGAGCTCAACACACAAGGTGAAAAGAGGAGCTGCAGCAATGTGCAGTACAACAAGAATATGGTGTTTTTTGAAAATTAAACCATGTAAACCTATTCAGGTACAATCTCTAAATACAATTATGAACCTGAAAATTACCATTACATGAGCACTTTAATAGACATAATAAACACCAAGTTAACTACTCCTAGACACTGCTAGCAGAGCCTCTGGATTAATCAGTCACATCCTATTGTTTAGGGCAAAAACCTACCTTATACCAAACAGAAAACACCTAAGAAGAAGCAATTGTCAGACTTAATAATGAATTGGTAAAAAAAAATGGTCATTAATATTATTAGGAGTATACTATAAAACTGTAGCAAGCACTAACGACAAAAATCATCACAAAACTGAGCTGGTCAGCAAAAAGCAGAATCGCATTATTATAATACAAGCTCTCAGTGGAATTACCTCGCTGGTCGAATAAATCCATATTAAAGATGTGTACCATAATTACTTTTAATTCCTCCTGCAAATTATCCACCATGAGTCTAAATTCCTACATAGCAAACAAAATAATTAAAGTTAATGAATGTCAGATGAGCAGAATGAAGCAATGAAGCCCAACAGCAAAGTGTTGCTCAGCTCGCCACAGCGGGAACACAACAAAGTGGAAACTATCTATCAGTTTAACATTTCACTGTCAAAGAATCTGCCTGTTATTACAGCAACAGGCAAACAAAAAGAAGGACGTGTTCTCTTTATTACTCATGCAAGTTGTTTAACAAAAAGATTCTCAACTCAAGTGAAAGCATTAGTTTTCCAATGCTTTCAACTACATCTCCCAGTATGTATTAGCAGATAAAGTTTGCTCCGTCACAAGTTGCACGCTATTAACGCTTATTCAAAACAGCACTTGGGTTACAAACAATGTAACACTAAACCATAGGTTTTATTTAAAGAGTTAGGATTTTTTTAAGTAGAGTTGTTGGAGAAGGAGGCATGAGTCCCGACACGGAAGCTAAGCAACGTACTGATGTGGACGGGGGATGCAGCAAAACATATTTTACCCACCTAAAAAAAGTGTATTTAGACATTTTTCACTGCTTTACCTTGCTGTCACACATCCCTTTCCGGAGGGGAACTTAAGCCATTATATCCATCTATGTTATCTTCAAAGCCACCAGACCCCTTTGACAAAAACAGTAATTTAACCTTGCAGAACATGGTAGTGGCTGGCCTGCCGTTGCCTCGATCGGTTACTTTGTTTGGGTTATTGTGTGACTTCGCTGTTAGTGGGGTTAGTTTGGATTCACCAGTATCAATCTGCCTCAGAGCTTAGACTCTGTTTAAAGTGATCCGTTTAGGCTTTAGGAGGCTGTGTCTCCTAATTACAACATGGGATATGGGAGGAATAGGAGTGTCCATTAATTAAGTTGATTATTAAAAAAAAACGTTACATTTAACATTCGGACATTCAGATATTCACACCGAGGACTAAAGCAGGGGTCCTAGTGCACCCTCTGCCAGCACACGTGTGCAAACACAGAGCTGCGTTCACAAACGCCGATTACAGAACGCCGTCTGCCAGCCATTATGTGCGGGTGCATGGAGCCAGCTGGCGATATAAAACTATATTAAGACTTAACAGCTAAAAACAGCGAAAAGGGGATGAATTATGAACTAATGGGCTTTCCATATTACAGTGCCGGTTGTATCACTACAGTGTTATTTTTATCATAAACAGTAACAAAGAGAAGAAATAGTTCCATCTATCTTTATCTAAATTATCAGAGCAACAACTTTAAGATCTTTTGCACGGTATCCCTAATTTTATAAAAAAACAGTATCCACTTATCCACATATCCACTGTGTAAACAGAAAAACAACACAGTGCAAAGGGGCAATGATGAAGTGTTCTACAAGATGTCTTGTCTCAGTTTGACTCAGAATACAAAATGATGTGCAGGCAGTCAATGGCTGGAGGGGAAAAACACACACACACACACACACACACACACACACACACACACACACACACACACACACACACACACACACACACACACACACACACACACACACACACACACACACACACACACACACACACACACACACACAGGTGCTCCTGGGGAAGTACTGCGATGAGGTGGATGGTGTTTGTGAAATAGAATCTGTTGCTAAGTTACAGAGTACTGAGCACAGTTTTCTAGAGTCACAGGGGAATGCGTCAGCAGTGGTTTCTGAAAGGTACTCTGGCTTGCCCTGCATCCATGTTTGGTTAAAATTTGATTTCCAAAACAGCAGCATCCTCTGTCACACAGATGTGTATCTGTGTATCTAAATTACGAAAGCAAATTGCAGTTTAAGCAATATATTTCCACGCTGCCTAGGGGACAGGGAAGAAATAATTAACCCAGCGATGTGAAATCTAATGTTGATTCTGATTTAGACACTTTTTCCGAGAGGCACTTCGATCTCTTTTCACTCTAGAGTACACGCAGCTTGTCCTGCAGGGGAGGTAAGTGGTTAAAAGTCTGTCCACAGGGTCTGAGTCTCACAGAGAAATTAAAAGCAGGTCAGGACCTGGAGGGATGGGTTTAAGAAGGCAGGTAAAGGAAGAAGAGATGATGAGGACATCTACTTTGAATTTCCACACATTACGAGCAATTCAATTAGACAGGCAGAAATCCGTGGTACCACTGGAATCCTGCCAACTGTGACTGGTCCGCTTACACCTCCTCCTCCGTGAATTTGGACAATTTGGATAGAGGGCAGAGAAGAATGGAAGCAGGGCTTTTTAACTAAACCCAGGAAACAAACTCAGGAAGAAACTCAGGAGTTCCTTTAACCCACTCGTGTTTGCATTTCCACGGAGTCTCATGAATTTGTTAAGATTAGGCAAGTTAAACCAGTAAGAGACTCTGAAGTGTATTGTGGACATGGTCATCTCTGAGGGATTTGAGCAAAAATAAGAATACTGCAGCTGAAAGCTTTACTCACAACGGCAGAGAGAAAAGTGGCAATGAAAAAGGTTATTAACAGACTCATGCTTCATCTTAAAATGTACTGCCAACTTTTACAAGTTTAACTAACGTAGAGTTGTCCCTGTAACAGTTGTGCAATGTATTACTAAACGAACAACTGTATGAAGGTTGAAATTGAAAGTGAAAACATTATCCTAGTTGTGCACAGTTGTGATTTCCGGTACAAATGTTCAGGCTAAAATGAAATAGAGCATCAGAAAAGGTTGCACGGTTGACTTGGGTAAACTCAGCATATATACTGGTAGCACACACAATCTCACATAAACATCAGTGGTCTAACTAAGAGACTAGCCGGGTGCTATGTAAACAGGGGAGAACAGATATGCTAAAAACAACAGCATGGTGAGGAAAGAAACACAAATACAGCAGCTCGTTCCCACACACTCACATCAAATGACAATGCGGCTTTCACAGAAAACACAAATAGATACAGGGTCACATGCCATTCACACAGAAAAACTAAACTATCAGCCTGATTTTTGCTTCTATAACCAAACAGATTCTGCATCCTTTCCGGTGTTCAACACATTCTTTGCACATTAATGATGACTGAATAAGTAGTCGTGACTGTGTCATGTCATAAGACTGTTCATGTACTTTCACTGGGTTGTTAAACAGTGTGCAACTTAATGTTCTCTTCCTAAAGTTGGATATACTACTATAGTGTGGGACATCATTCTTTCTTTTTCTAATTACTGGAGCACGTCTGTTTTTAAATATCTCATGTATGAGCTTCTTTAAGGCTTCAAAAGTAGACTTACATAATATTTATTTATACAATTGAAGCATTTGATAAAAAAAAGTATAGCAAGACCGCAACGTTACATCCATATATGATTATTGAACATCTCATTACAAAATCATGGGCATTATTCAGACGAAGGAGAATCACTCCCAATGTCCTCCCTATGCGGCTGCGTTGCATTTTGGCTCCATCATTGCTTATGGAGAGGATCCGTTGCCACTCTAGTGTGAATGGGAGCATCTCACTTGTGGCACTCTAGGTGTATTTTTGCCGGACCAGCATCTTCGACGAGAACATTTCATTTGTTAACAACTTTGTCTTTACATACAGATAAATTAGTTCTTCTTTTCTAAACTCTGTGCAGTAGGACAAGGGGCATTGCCATGTTGAAACAGGAAAGGGCCTTCTTCAAGCTGTGGCCACATACATGTGTAGATGAAGGTACGCTATTGTCTGAAATATCATTGTATACTATAGCATTAAGATTCTCCTTTGGTGGAACAAAGGGCCTAATCCAAACCATGAAAAACAGTCCCAGCACAGAAGTACAACAAAATACATGGACGGGCGTCTCCACATACTTTTGGCCATAGTGTGTTTAAATATTCATGGGTAAACACCTTTTGAGTTGAACCAAACTAATTTCAGGGAGGTCTGTAGATTCAAAATACATTAACAACTGGCAACTATCTCCTTATTCATTCTGACGTATTTATAAAAGCATTTACTCTAGAACACACACACACACTTTTGGGTTAATAATACTAAGTTGTAGGACTAAGTAGATGATGCAATTAATACCTTTAAATCTTGGAAAATAAAACCCATTTGGGTAAGCACCTTTATTACAGACAAAGTCCAGCAGCCCTGTAGAACATTTTTGAAAGTAATATTGATGTTGTAAAAGTACTACCAGAGGCATTTAGAGTTTATGAGGAACATGTAGACAAGAAGCACATTAAAACAGTATCCCCTGAAACTATCAACTGTAAGCTTATTACAAGTCCAGATGAAGTAAAACAAAACAACCTGAAATCTGAAAGTCTTTTCAACGCAAATGGCAAACACCTAATTCCAAAATTTAACAAGCGGTTTGCCCTTTGCTTTATAATAAAATAAGTTGTAAATATGATTAATATCTGTGGTTAGAAAAGTGCGTTAAGGCCACCATTAGGAGGTTGAGAGAAGGATTTATATTAGCTGCATATCTAAGCTGCTGCTTAAAGACAATAGATGAAGCATATAACCATACATGTCAGATAAACATCCTCTGCCTTCTAATGTGCTCTCAAAAAGGTCATTACTTGGAAGAGTGTGGGACAGGAATTCTATAATAAACAGTCACACAATCCATCCTGACAGGAAACCACTGTGTAACAATTAGACTAGTATTCATCCCTATTGAACTGCTGAGACGTGTGGTGTGATGCATTATGACACACACACTGAGAGATTGTGTGCAGAATTAAATGTCATAGAATTAATTTAAAGACATGTAATAGAAGATGGTGACAGTATCCTGAAGTTTGATGGTGAAGGACAAACTTCAGACCATCCATACCATTTCTTCTCATTTGTAATCTACAAATGACTCCGAGCCACAGTCCAATATAAGAAAGCCACAGCCTCTGTAATTATCTTCACCTTTAATCACATTTCTTTCTGATTCATGTGTCTAATATGTTCAAAGAAACCCAACTTCAACTGCAAAGAAAAAAAATCTGACTGTAGTTTGTATAGATGGACTTGTGATATAGTTGTCTGCAGGCTTGAGGAGCAACAAACCAGCTGATAAAGTTGCCATGACATCTAGCAGCTATATCCTATATAGAAAAGTGCAATGTGTCAATCCAGTTATTTACAAAAAGGGACGTTAAGAAGAATTGATCATTTTCTCTCTTGCCTCTTGGAGGGTCTGTGCATGCCACTGCTGTGAAATTGCACTTTTAACACTGCCCAATACTATAGATCCGCTAATACGGTACAGGCCAATTATTAACATACTTGGCATAGCTGCTTGTGATCCTATTTGAAAGAGAGAAAAAACAAGTTCAGCAGCAGGAAGCTTAAAAAGGGAAATGCCCATGTTCTGCTGTGCGTAATTGCGCACAGTGCGTTATTGCGTGTGTCTTTGTGCAGATCGACATAAAACTTTATAAGCAAACATACCTGTTTCCACAGAACGCTGTCCATGCCGTTCAACATCCAAGAAACAGCCACGTGGATTGCGGAAAGGATAACTCCAGTGATGACTGCGGCGCGCATCCTGACGGGCAGCAGAGTGTAGATGACATGGATGAAGAACACGGTCCACCAGATCCCCTCTGAGGCACTTCTGGGCTGCACGAGCAGCACTCCGACCACCTGAATCACCAGCACCAGCAGGATGACCACATAGCACACAATCCACATGTGGTCCTGGTGAAAGCCGTTCCTGTTGCAGACCACCATAAGAACGAGTGTTAGGAAGATGGCCACGGAAAATACCACTACATAAGTTATGCTCGGCCTGGCTGATCCACTGGAGCAGTGGAAGCCCAGCATGACCGTGAAGACCAGCACCAGCACTGCCATGAGCATAGTTAGACTGCTCTGGTTGAGACGGAAAAAGTAGCGCTGGTAGAGACGCTCCAACTTATCCGAGTGGAATTTCTTGGATTTGAAAATGTGCATGACGCTGATGCAGCACGCCACTAAAGAAAAGTTCACTTCGGGCATGACCTCCTCTTCCTCGGTCCTCGGCTTGCCTCTCCGCTCCTCCAGACCTAGCTCCACAGACTTGGGTCTCACCTCGCCGTCTGGACGTTTAGGGGACGCACGGTTTTTGTCTCGGCTCTCCTCGCCATGGTCCTGCCAAGCCGACCTGGACCTGAAGCTGACCCTGCTGACGGTCGTTGTGGCTCGCCCGGGCTGCCGCTGGTCCAGATCATCCTCTTCTCTCCACCGACTGTTGGTCCGGGTGAGTTTCTTGCGCGGAGATCTGGCCGAGTATGGGCACCCGTTGGCCACGGACTCAGACTCTACCCAAGCTGATTTGTGCTCGGTCCCTCCCCTCAACCCGGGGGCACCGACTCCGGGTGGGCTGACACTGTTTGATCTTGACATAGTGGAGAACAGGAGGCAAAGACAGAAATGTGCCTCTACAAATAAACACTGTGGGAAACGTTTTGTTTTCCACTGAGAAATTATGTCAGGAAACTATTAAGTCCGAAAGATAAGGCGCATTAAATGTCTGTCATACGTTGGTTTTTCCATAGTTGGTCACTGTTGAAGCAGCCTTTGCGCTTTAAACTGTCACCGGTTAATTCCCTCACAAGAACACTAAAAAGTCTTTTAAAAAACAAAATGAGTTCATCCACAGCAATTACCAGAAGTGGTGAAAAGCTCTGGGAATAAAAACAATTGAACATGCACAGAAATCACAGGGGAGCCAGTTTCGCCACGAGAGGATGGAACATTAGACCCAGGTGGATTGGGGTCTACATCATTGGGGCCAATTAACTACCATCCATGGAGAGGTTGCACGGCAGCGCGCGCTGTAGATGAAATACAAACCATTACACAACTACAGTCTCCAGAGAGCATAGCGCAACACCATCAATTACGCTGTGAATCCGTTATATATATTGACATGTTCCTCTAGTATAAACGGTTCTTGTCCAGAAAAGACGGAGGTGAAGGGAATTGAAAAGGTGAATCCCATGTTGACCGCTCTTATTTGGTCCCATCAAGTCTTGATGCAACAGCACTGACCAAACACTGCAGCCTGGACGGCGGTGGGAGCCTCACGTTTGGCCAAAAAGCATCATCACGATCTTCCCACACTTGCGCTGAGGAGAAAACTCAGCCGCTCCTCCTCCTCCTCTGGCAGCCACAGAAAACAGCTACTTGGTCCATGGTAGGCTATAGCCTGTGTTACCGCACGCTCAATTGATCGTCAACCTCTGCCCCGAATCAATGTCCCAGCAGCTGTCCATCAATGTTCAAATCCCCAGAGAGAGACTCCTGATTAGATTTGCAGCCAGACTCCGCACAGAGCGATTTCGCAGTCGTGCAGCGGCAGCATTTCATTTCAAAGTGTTTACCCGGTGCCAAAGTGTGCTCCCGTAGCCTCGGACATTCGGTTCGGTGTGTGTTTGGAGCGTGGCATCATAACACATTTACCGCTGATTGCTGCTTTAATGGCCATTCAACCAAGTGTGCTTCCTGCGGGCCGCCTCTCCGACATGCTTCCATTGGAAAAGGACGAGGGTGAGTCACGCTGTGACGCGCTTTCATTGGACTATAGGCCAGTCAATCAAAATCGGCTGTGTGCGGCCCCCGGCCGCTATCGATTGAGCTGTACTCACAGCTGATACCCCTCTCTCTCTCTCTCTCTCTCTCTCTCTCTCTCTGTCTCTCTCTCTCTCTCTGTCTATCCATCTCTCTTTATCTATCTCATGCACTAGCTTTTTAAATGTGAAGATTCAATGTATTTCTCTGTTTTATACTATTGTATAACTGACTGTTTAAGTTGCGTGTGGCAGTCAGTGGTCATTTACATAGGAGAGCATTTGTCTCATTTAACTTCACATTGTGTGCTAATGAATGTAAATTGGAGGCATGTGATGAGAAGTCTCATGTATTTACTGGGACCGGCTCACCTCCAGCTGAATTCCTTTTGCCCTCTTTTGGATTTTTATCAAGGCTGAAACTCTGTTAAAGGAGAGAACAGGAGCTTCCATTCAGCACTGTCCCCATCAAATAAAAAACTCAGACTTTTAGAACTCAGATTTATATCATATACAAATTTATCTTGATCAAGTTGTGTAACTTATTTTCTCTGCTTGTCTTATGACTGCTTGTTTGCTTGTTCTTCTTTGCTCTTTCAATTTGCTCTCTCTCTCTCTCTCTCTCTCTCTCTCTCTCTCTCTCTCTCTCAAACACACACACAGACACACATACTAATTTATTGTTCATTAATACGCATATATAAAGATCTAACCATATCTAACTCACACAAAAAACATCAATATAAAGAATCATGTTACAGGAACAGGAAATCTGACCGCTCTCATCTTTTTTCACCCTTTGAGAAGAGTATTCAGTGGTGGAAGGTAACTCGGTGCAGTCACTTGAGTACTGTACTTTATGTTGAGTATGTCTTACTTCACTTTGACTACATTTCAGAAAAAGTTATTTTACTTTTCACATTTGTTTGACAGCTTACATGTAAGTGACTTTACTACTAAACCACTATTTACATAAAAGTAATGGACACCCAAACAGTACATGTACAGTAACTGTTGAATGTGTAAAACCAAGGAACATGACTACAGAAATTTGCTCCCATTCAAGAGGTCAGCCACTGATGTTGGGTAATAGATCTCTCTCATGGAAGGGTGTTCCCACTCTGTGAAGACCAGTCAAGTTCTTCCACAACAGGGAAAACCATTTCTTTATAGACCTGGCTTTGTGCACGGGGGCATTGTCATGTTGAAACAGGCAAGAGACAAATCTAAACTGTTGCCACAAAGTTGGAAGAACACTAATATCTAAAATACCATAATATGCTTTTGTTTCCAACAATACGGATACGTAGCCTATGAGGAGGGGTGTCCACATACCTTTGGTCACATAGTGTACTTTGCAAGATTTGACTTACAAGACATATGATCAGCCTTTAAACAATGATGTATTCTCATAGATGAAAGAATATAAAATTGTTCAAATTAGCTTGACTAACTACATTAAATTACTGCTTACATTAATAATCTAATAATATATTATATAGAATATTACTCTCAAAGGGGCCATTCTGCATAATGCATACTTTTACTTTTGATATTTTTGCATTTTGCTGATAAAACTTGTAGTAACATTTTAAATGCAGGATCTTGCTTATAAAGCCTTTTTATACTGGCAATGCTAGAGACACTTGAGAAATGAATCTAAATACTGCTTCCTTCACTGCCAGTGTTAAACTGGTACAGCCAAGAAAGTCACTGAATGTATTACACATCAATTAAATACTGAATTAAATACTCTTTCCAACTGAATGTTAACCTAACCGTACTTCATGTCATGGCTTGCAGAATCAGAGCATCTAAAAGCGAGCAGTCAGCGTAAAATCTTAGATAAATATTTCTTATTAAAAAACAATCTAACATTTAGACCAGATTCACTATCCATGTCTAGACAAATCCACTTTTCACACCCCTCTAAAATGAGCTAAAATCTAAGTAAATGTAATTTTTAATTGAATTTTCTTCACAGTCTAATGTGGATTCCGGCTGTGTTGAACACACCACGTGTGTTCAAACCACACGTGGTGCGGGTTGTTCGTATCAAGGTTACCTGTAAAACTTCTAAAACAACTGAATCTAGGAACCTAAAGATTGGGTTCCCTGTTGATTTGATACAGAACACTACTGCCATCATCTGAATGTCAAATGAACTTGTTCAGCAGCAGTTTATCATCACACACAGGATGCACACATGCATAAACACACACTCACACACAGAGAGAGTCACACACATCTAATTGCATTACCACTTGCTGTTTCAGTTTCCACTGGATTTTGTTATGGGTTATGTAAACTGTAGTTATTCAATTGGTTATTTCACCCAAACCGTCGTCAGTTAGTACCTGTTTTACTGTCAGATCTGCTGCCACCCTGGTACAACTGAATTGAATACAACTTTGTTTGTGGTGCTTAAGGCATTGAAGTAATACATTGAACATACAAAAACACTTGTTAGAAACAATCTCTCTGATTAGTGAGTAAATTGTTAGACTAATGAATATAGTTCAAATTAAAACCAGTGCTGAACCAACGAACAAATCTGTCTCCATGGTGAGGTGGCTACCATTTGGGGCGAGTGGGAAAATATGTTTTTCTTTATTTTTAGTGATCTGATATGAACTAACCCGTTAAAATAGTGTAATTTCAAAAGTTAAATATCCTGTGTAAATGCCTGTGTAAGTTATTTAACAGGATTATTTGAGAAGCATAAGGACTTTGTCAAGGAAAAATGTTGGTGATCATCTTCTCCCATGCAAGTGAGTTATATAAAGCGTTGTAGTAAATCTACATAAACACATACTGTTCATAAAATGTGGGGAATAAAAAACACAAAGCATATAAAAGCTTGTTCCCAGAGTGCTCATACTATTTGAAATATAGCAATTTGTTTTTACAGCATTTTGAAAACACAGTAGAGTCCAGTCATGCTGAGCCGAAGACTAAAGACCAAGATGGAGGGGAAAAAGCTTACAGGAAAAGCTACAGCAACAACATTCAGTTCACTAAATAAACACACTTTGGTTTTCAGTGAATTTATCCGCATATATGTCCCTTTAAACAGCTACCTTTTAACTGTAAACAGCATGGGAAATAAATCATACAGAAAGAAGAAATCAAAGAGAAATGACAAGTCATTCTAAAGTAGCGACTTTGTATGTAATATGCAGATGATAGGCACTGCAGATTGTAAAGGCCAACCTTTAATCTTCTATTCTATTCACTTAAATTGATAAACATGTAAAACAAATTATTAGAATCAAAATATTTACTTTTTTTTTGGCAGCACTTTCAGATTCATTTTGTAAAGAGGTGTGGTCAAACAATAAGCCTCTGGGGCTCAGAGAATATCAGTAAAACTTCAAACTGATCACATAAAGGAACACTACACAACAGATAGACAACAAGACAAGATCATCTCACCACAGGTTGGTTAAATCTCAATCTCAACGTTTAAGGCCTAAGGCTAACATAGACCAGAGTTTTTGATCAGAAAAAAAGAAAATTCAAACAGCTACAATTTCATGACAACTGGACAACCAGCTGAGGAAGACTGTGTTATGTGATCAAAAGCTCCAGAGGAGTGCGGCGCCTGGGTAGCTCACTTAGTTGAGTGTGCGTCCCATGTACAAAGGCTCTTACCGCAGTGGCCGTGGGTTTGATTCTGACCTGTGGCCCTTTTGCTGTATGTCGTTCCTCTTCTGTCTCCCCTTTTCTGTTTTAAGCTGTCCTTTCAATAAAGGCCTAAACATGCCCAAAAATAATCTTAAAAAAAAAAATGCAAAGCTCCAGAAGAGTAACTAAATGGACCTTGTGGTGAAAATTTACAAGTCAAAGATTTTCTGCAAAGCCAGCCTCTGACTCTGCGTGTAACCCTGCACAGAGGTCAGTGCACTCACTGGAGTAAAGCAGACATCTCATGCGGAAGCTGTTGACCTTTCTGAGATCCTCCTGCAGGGTTAACACGCACAGGAATACGTGGCCAATGCCTTCTTTTGTGGTAGGAGTTCATGTGATCATAAGGAACAGTAGGCCTGAGGAAAGTCGGTTGCTAAATATAAGAAAAAAACTCTTGTGAAGGCAGCAGCCATGCTTGATATCTGTTTTTACAGTCTATGGTTTTACCAGAATGATCTCTTGAGTTCTAAATCTGTTTTGGCAGCACAATTATATTACACAAACAAACAGAGAACCAACATTCAGTGAAGGGAGAAGAGTATGGACAGGAGGACAACAAAAAGGCCTTCAAAAGACACCAGTTCCACCCAAATATTCAATGAGCATACAGAGTTGTGGGGAAAATAAATAATAGGAATAAATGAGAGGAAGTTGGAGAAGGGAAAATAAAAGGGAAGAAATGACAGAATCTTTTCCTGTAATCCCCAACGATGCAACACCAGTTTACCATAAGAAATGGGAGAAATAGAAATTTCAACACATTGGCCACAGATGTTGTGACCACGGGACATACAATACAGTGCTTTATTCAGTTCCTTCCAAGGAAAAATATATATATTTTCAAAGAAATATGTAAGTATGCTGACTTCAAGGCCAGTTACAGTACATCATCCAACCTCCTTATGTGAATTCACCTGGGGTTGAGAGAGGCAATTTCGCACAATCAGACTTCTGTGAATATTAAGAAGTTGCCTCTAACAAAGCTGCTATAGTGTCTTTGCCGAAGAACCTCTGTTTCTGTGGCTAGGAAATGTTTATTATAAGCACTCAGGCCAACAAACCTGCACACAGCATGTGAGCTCCACTCAGTAGCTTTTCGTTAGAAGGATTTCACTTCAGTTGCAAGGGTGGACTCAATAAACTCTGTGGCTATATTTGAAATCATTGCAAAACCTAAACTTAAGCATAAAATAAAACTTCAGAGGATGTAGCAGCAGATGGAAAACAAGGAGAAACTGTATCATTGATATAATCCTCTTTTGCTTTTATATTTTTGGTATTTAAAGAAAGAAGCAAAGCCCAAAAAGGCAGAGAAGGAAGTAGGTGTTTGATAATGGATCCACAAATCACAGATTGTTTACAGATAATTAAAGGTACACAAAGCACGTATCACCACACACCATGGCAACAGTGATCATCTCATCATAACCCAGAATACACCCAGGACATATGCAGCAGAGGATGGAATCTGACCCCAGAATCACAGCCCAGAATCTTGTTCTGCGCTCCAGATAAGAAAAATCACAATAAATGAATGAGGTTAAATGAAATGGCAATTCAGTCTTACTATCAGGCTACATCGATTCAGTCAGTTGCTCTGACTGGAGCATCCAATCAAGTTCTGTTTGCACTCCATTGACAAATATCACATTTGTTGCATTGTGAACATTACAAACATATTGCATATATAAATTTCAGTGTTCAATTGTATTGTTTATTATGACCCATATGTGTTGGCAATAACTTACGAACATCATAACAACACACAGGCAATGTAGTGACATATAAAATAGCATCAGGCGTTCCAGATATTCACAACCTGTGCGATCTAGTGGCTGAATCAGGTGAAAAAGCAGAACAATGCGTGCCCGATGAATGCTATAAGACTAATGTATCATGAGGCCGAGAACTGAGAAGTGAAGCGTCCCCTCACCCACGGCAGCCTGTAAACACGTGAGACACAGGAGGAAGATGCAGCTCAGTGTAGTTTTATTCTCTCTTTCATTAAAAGGAGAAAATGATGAGCGCTGCAATGTTGGGACACATCCTGGTGTAAAACAACCTTCGCTGTCACTCTGGGGATTGTGCAATCAAAACACAAACACCAACACACACACACAATCTGCTTTTGTGCACACTGTATATACAATAAGTGCAACTCACACTCAGCCACCTACGTAGATATGTTGTTTGAATGTGCTATTTGAGATAAAAATAGTTATAGCTTGACAGTAATATTCTTTGGAAATGATTATGTTGCCTATAATACTTTGTACAACAGTATGAGTAACTGACTGATTGTGTCCATAGCACAGAGTAACAAAAAAAAGCTGGCTGAAATGTTGGGTCAGATTTATAATTTTGTTTACTTATTCTTTGATCAGACAGATTCTGACTTCAACGAAAATTTTGCCAATTTGAGATTTTATTCAGGCGAAGTTCTCACTAGACAACTGGTATTGGCACAACTAATTTAGTTATGGGATTGTGTTGATGTTCAAAGGTTTTTGGTCGAAAATTTTCCAAAGAAAAGCGAATCTGGCATTACTCATAGTTGAGATCCATAAACAATATAATACTGTATGTAGGCCTTTGCTGTTGTCAAAAAGTTGATATTCTGTAAACGAAGAGTCAGTGTCTCTCCATCCAACAACATTGGACATACTCATAGGATTCAGTATTGTATTTAGCTTGACCCACACTGGGGTCTAAAAGTAAGGATATCTCAACCTCTCTGCTGCTTCTGTTCTGACCTTTGAAGTCCCAAAACTTTGCAGAAGTGCAACACTGCAGGCAGTGCTTCTTGAACATACGCTTTTTTCAATTATTGTAATGCTAAATAGTCACCCATTTTAGCATCCTTCTCCTAAAGAATTAGAGACAAAACTCAATTCTTCTGTATAATGAATGTTTTATGTACAAATGATTCTCTTTTTTCTTTGTATCTTTTTAAAAAAAAATCTATATTTTTCAACAGTCAATACATCAAATGGCAATATGTATGTTTGATACTATTGTCCCTTATAAATACAGGAATTAACAATACTATTTCAATATAATTGTTGTATTTTTTTGGTTTGTTTATCTGTATATATAATATACTACAGTATATTAGAGTAGGGTACATATACATGGTTGCATGTGAGACTCTCATTTGAATGATGTTGAATTGATGTTGTGTTGTCAACTGACTGGCTCTTCCGCTGCTCCTCAATGCTTAAGTATTTGCACTCATAGACATATAGATGCTTTACATTAGTGATATGATCTGAACAGCAGTGCACAGATGAAAGGCATGGCCATTCTGAGAAGTGCAAACCCTGACCTTCTACATGTATTTTCATTAGAGTCTGAATGCATACTATTGGCAATTGGTGTTAAAGCGCCCATATTATGCTCATTTTCAGGTTCATAATTGTATTTTAAGGTTGTACCAGAATAGGTTTACATGGTTTAATTTTCAAAAAACACCATATTTTTGTTGTACTGCACAGCTCTCTCTCACTGCTGCAGATCTTCTTTTCACCTGGTCTGTTTTAGCTACAGAGTGAGACCCCTTTTCTTCTTCTGTACTATCTTTGATTGCACTCGCACATGCAGTAGCTCAGATGTAGATCATGTCAGCTAGCATGCTCCATAGACAGTAAAAGAAAGGCAGTTTCTCCAACTTCGGTCAGTTACAAGGCAGGATTAGCTGGGAGACTTCTAAATGAGGGCGCACATGCTATGCTATGCTATGCTTTCCTATTGAGAACGAGGTAGCATGCTGGCGTTAGCATGCTAACGGTTACGGTTAGCCAGCACGTTTCGGCTTGTGACGTCACAAGCCGTGCCGATTTTGAACAGCTCACCCAGAGACTGAAGGCAGGACACATTCAGAAACCGTATCTCACTCAAAACAGCATGGATGGATTTTTTTCAAAGTTGGTATGCGTGTGGAAGCACCAGAGACACAAAAGAACACCCCAAATCCCAGAAAATGTGTTTTTTTCATAATATGGGCACTTTAAGATACTTTGAAGTTGGTATGTATTTAGATGGTGAAGCCTTCCAGGGCTGCTGAATTATACAACAGACAATGTTCCCACCTATGTGTTGCATGAGTGAATGAGTCTTAGGTACAGGTGCATTTAATGCCCACATAGAAACCATTCAGTTTCGTTCCAATGAATTATTAGAAGCGCGCTATAACTCACACGGACTACCAATCCTCCATTTACGTATCAGTGCATGTAAGTTATATATATAATGAAAAATAGTGAATATGCTTCCAATATTATAGGTTTATTGTAAATATATACTCCTTATTCATACCTGTACAAAGTCTGCTGGCCCCATGCAAAACATTTGTATCAAAACTTTATTAAGTAGAACCAGTTCTGGTGTAACATATGCCATGCTTTTGTATTTTTTCTTTTTCGATTGCAGCACACATTATCATTCCAGGCATCCAGATTTCCTCTTTCATGCAGGTTTACAATGAGCTGCACGTCTGCTCCTGCAAGACATTTCCAACAAGTATCCCAAATAATGCTCAACCATTCATGGGGGTAAAGATTTGACACAGCCACTAGCTGCTTACTTTGCTACATAATTAAGTGTAAGACAGGTATATGATCATGAAAGCAAGCAAGACTTCAGCAACATAACATGTTTTGGAGGTGGAGTGATCAGTAATGTTGACATTGCTTAAAAAAAGGCATGCTGACAGATTCTGAGAGCACATTTTAAAGAACACATGACAGTAGTGACTGGGCTTGGAAACATTAAAGGGTCAGTTCGCCTAATTTACAAATACATCTGACCTACCTCTAGTAGAACAGTATTTAGACATGCAAAGGTTTTGGAAGCCATTTCTGAGATTTCTGCCTCCACCCCTAAAACAGTGAATGTGAAAGTAATTTAGTTTGTGGCACTCAAAACATTATACAAAATTCAATTTAAAATATTGTATTCACAGAACCGTTGCAGGGAGAGGCTTATTGGACCAAGGCAAAAGCACAGAAGACTAGCCTTTTTCACAACTTGTCAAACACAAGTGTAACTAATAACATTAACTGTTAACACTTTTTCGGCTTCTAAAGGGGAGTCTGGAAAGACTGATCCAGAGTAACAGGAAATAGATGTTGCACTTTTTATATGTAATTTTGAAATGTTGTGAGCACCACAACTAAATTCCATTCACCTACTATGCACTGGGATGGAGGCAGAAATCTCATAGATGAGATGGCTAGATACCACCAGAGGTATGTAAACAACCATTAAAAGAGTCACTTCAGCTGAAAATCTTGTTTTTGCTGACCTCAAGTGATTGAAAACCCTGTTCTCTGCTGAGGGGCAAAGTTTCAACTAAAAGAGGGCAATAAAAGAATACTTTTCAGCCTGGTGTTAAGTTACTGTCCGACAGAACAGCTGCAACTGAGCTGAACGAAATATATATATGGAGCATTCAGGATTACAATTTCAAAATGTCACAAATGTAACATTGTCCAAAACAATGAGCGAACATTATGTATTTTGCATCAAATCTGACCATTACAAACAAAACACACACACAAAAAAAAAAAATAGAACTAGTCTGATTCACAGTTCTCTCTGTACTGTATGTTATTATAATCACCTCATTGTAAAGGCATCACTACGAGCTCACCAATTGAATTCAGTACAGTCTGTTCACTTCCTTCTAAAGCATTAATCCCCCGTTGACATGGACATGTCAATTAGTATTTTAGCTGACATAGCTCTACATAATTTAATGACCACCAGTTTTATGTACCAAAGTATAGCGCCATCACTCTGTATTTCAAAATAAAGGTCTATACAACCATCTAACATATATTTAGGCTACAATGCGGTTTTGTTTGTTACATATCAAAGCTAATTTCATCAGAAAACACTGCTGCTACTCTATGCTGTGCTGTTCTTTTTTAAGTGTCCCATAACTTAAGTCATTATGTCTTAATTGTTCTTTTGTAATAAAAGTTTTTAACATTTTTAAGACCCACTGACTGAATTAATAAGAGAAGAGGTGAAAACTGAAGACTGAGAGCTTAATAAAGCATGAATAAAAGTGTGTGTTCTAATTTAAAAGGTTTATAAAGTATCACTTTATTGGAGCTATAAATGCTAAAATAAGTTACTTTCAATAGATAAAAAAAAGAAAATGCAATCACATAAGGAGAAGAGGGATGTTTGCTCACTTGGATGGATGTGTGATGGGAAAGATACTGGCTACGTCAGGTTATTAATGTATAATAATATAAACATCAAACAATGAGGACATCAAAAGACACAACTCACAGTGATCACTGGGAAACTTGAGCTTCATAAGTCAACATGATCGAGGTCAAACCACTAAGAATGCTAAGAGAGAAGTCCAAACTACATCCAAGCAAAACACCAAACAAACAGCAGCTAACACACGCGAAAAACAGATCGAAAACCATGCAAGCACAGAATGAAAAAGGTTTATTGAACTAACTTAGGAATGTAATTAAACTTTTGACTGAAAGGAATGAAAGACAAAACAAAATTACAAATCAGGACCACAGTTTGCACCAACAAACACACTGTGGATGCAAAACCTACAACCTAGTTTCAGTCCTAGTCTTCAGTATTCTTTCTACATAGCTAGAGTAAAGCACAACTGCTTCTTTAAAAAGAGACCAAAAGATGAGATGGGGAGGTGAAAAATCTATTGGGGATTTCTTATAGTGACATTTAAAAAAGGAGGTTATCCATTCTATCAGAGGTTATCCATTCTTTCAGTCCAATGCTTTGCTGTGACCGAGTTCTGCTCAGTGCTCAGACAGCAACTCAACTGTATCCGAATCAAGATACAGTTTCTTTACAGCTGCAGGCTCTCTGACTAAACAAAAGTAACTGCAGTTTGTTCATAAAAAAGAAAAAAAAAAGAAAAAATGACAACAAAAATAAAACAGCAGTTTGTTCGTGATTTGTGAGCATCTATACAACCCGGACAAAAGCTGGAAAAAATACATAAAGTTGCTTGATAATTGGATCTTCTGCCAGGTCAGCTCTGGCAGTTTGAAAACTGGCTCACGTTTCTTTAAGCAGACATAGGTTTTGTTTCTTTTCCCTTCATCAGATCTGTCTGAATGCTGCTTGGCTCACTCCACTTTGCTGTAGTCTTCCACGTGGCCCAGCACCTTCTTCCTCTGTCGTATCATGTGGAAGTAAAGCTGGGGGAAGACTGGATGGGGAGATCAAAATGTTACTAATAGACTGAGTGAGTTTTACATCACGCTAGAACAGCAGCAGCAGCATCAACAAGGGAAATGTCCTTCTTTTTTACACTCAGTGGCCACTTTATAAGGTACACCTGTACAATCTAAGGCTTGTAATGCTTGCTTCTTGTTATTATGAGATACAAATTATGAGTAAGGAAGTTATAATTACAAGAACATTTTTTGGTAAATGCAATGAACTTTTGTTGAAGCACAGCATCGCTGCCTGTTTATTGTCACTACAAAAGAGGAAAAATCTGCTTGGTTACTTACGGGGAATGTAGGAGATCATGATGAGGATGAGGAAAGTGTAGTAGTCAAAAGAGAAGTTGTACTTGTTGGGGAGAGTGACAGAGTACAGGCCTGTCTTCTGCACGTACGGCAGCGCTGCATAGATAGTCAGCAGTTCCCCAGTCACTCCCATGGGATACAGCACAAAGAAAAAAGTGTACCTGCAGCAGGGGGTTAATGAAAGAGAAGGCAGAGGAGAGAAATAATAAATCATACAGGTTTTATTATTTAGCAACATGAGGGGCGGGCGGTAAAGCCGATATAAACAGCAAAACGCTAAGGGAGATATGCATTATATGGATTTGGCTTTTTACTGTTACTTCCTGCGTGTTAACCAGTCCAGCTCTAAACTTTTAGTCACTGATAGGCCAACAGAAACTTCTTCTTTTCACTAAAACAAACCAATTTTCATGCTCAGAAAACATGGGTAAAGAACACAGTGCTACAGACCAAATGATGAAGAAAGTGGTCTAAAGATGGCACTTCATCCATAGTTATTTAAAAAAAATATATATGTATGTACGTGGAGCAGAAGAGAACACATTTTTTTTCGCCAGAGGCAGCAATACCAGAAACATTTTTTATCTCTTAAAAAAAAGTATGGGGAATGTTTGAGAATGTGCTCAGGCTCTGACACAAGTAATTCAATTCAATCACCTAAAACAAATCACTGTGCTTAAAAGAAAAGTCATCCATAGAAGGATATGTAAACACCATAACTATGCAGTTCAGTAAATACACGGTGCCCATTCCAACTGTTGACAGAGAAAGTTTAAAGTTATAGTTAAAAGGCGGCATTGTCAATATTAAATCCCAAAATTGTACCGCAGCTGTTGTGAGAAAGTGGCGCAAACAGCTGAGACAAATCATATATCATAATATATATTACATCAAAACTCTAAATATACTGTAATAATAATAATAATAATAATAATAATAATAATAATAATGATAATAATATCGGGCCATACCATGTGCTGCTTAACAAGAACATGATCAAGAGCAAATCAAAATGAAATACCACTGCCTCTGCATGCTTCTACATTTTTAAATCATAGAGCTGTTGAAGCACCAGGCCTGTTAAGCAGGAAGAAGAGAAAGCTCGCAATTAAGAGAGATGCACTGAACACCTGTTTCTTCTGCAGAGTGAATAAAAATCGAGAAGAGAAAATAAAACGTTGGAGTTGACGAGCACACCGAACCCAGCGACTGTCTTTTCTGATCCTCCACCGAATTTTTCACAGATGCACAACCAATTTTTCTGCCTCTCAGGGTACATCTCAAACTGAAAGTCGAATACCAATATAGCAATGGTCTCATTTGCTACCTAGCAACAAAGACTGCAGGGAGGGATGCACTTAACAACTGTTGCCTTGGTTGAAGATGCAGATGAATCCTATTAGGCAGAAAGAGAGGTGTAGAGTTTTATGGTGGAAAGGGCTTGATTTTCTGTAACTTTTTTTAATGGATAAATATTAGTGCTGTCAAACGATTCAAATATTTAATCACGATTAATCGCATTCATGTCATAGTTAACTCGCAATTAATCGCACATTTTTATCTATTCTAAATGTCCCTTGATTTCTTTTTGTCCCTTTATTTTTTCTCATTTTAATGCTCTTATTAACATGGCAAAGTGGATTGGCTTGCTTTGTGCAAATGTGTTTCTGTCTGAAGTCATCCATTGTCGCCTGGCTTTGACGAGGGGGGGGGAGAATTTGCATCAGCTGTGTGCTTGGCCATCAAGTGGTATTTCAGTCTGGATGTGCTGCGATGATAGCTCAGTTCACAACGACAAAACACACAGATCACTTTGGTCTTGTCAATTGAACCATTTCTGGAACCAAACTTTCCATTCAGAATCTTATTGGCGTCCATTTCGGCGTCTCACGCTCGCCTTCCACTCCAAACGTAACGTTAGCCTACTACTCTTTGGCCGGCTCGCAAGCCCAAACAAGTGTGTGCGGCGTGCCTGTTTTGTTTCATGTCTAACTAGATCCGGTGTGGTGTGTAGTTTTTCTAACGTTACTAGTTGTTGCAACAGCATGTGAAAAAAAACTACAAAGTTTGCTAGGCCAAAAAGAACGTTAATCTCGCGCTAAAAAAATTTACGCCGTTAAAATGGGTTTGCGTTAACGCCGTTAATAACGCGTTTAACTGACAGCACTAATAAATATATAACTGTTGTAACTGCGATATTATTACTTTTAGCTTAACAGTGTCACATTCATAAACCTCCTGAACCTTTTCACTGTTATAGTATCTACAAAAAGAGTCACATATCCGTTTTAGGTTTTAAATTAGGAAATATGAACAGTAGCATAACAAATTACCTTTCGCAAAAAAGTAATTATTCCAGCAATTTATTACTTTTAAGAAAGAAAATAAGAAATGTATAATTACTGTTTGTTCTGTAACAAGTCAAACAGTAAAACTACATCATATTTCACACAATTATAATCATCCTAAAAATAATCAGCAACTATTGTGCTAATCGATTAATCTTTTCAATCATTTTGCAAGTAAAAAAATGCCAAACAATTGCTGGTTCAAACTTTCTAAATGTGAGGTTTTGCTGCTCTTCTTTGTCATATTTCATTGTAAATTTAACATCTCAGAGGTTTCGGACTATTGGTCAGACAAAACAAGTATTTTGAAGATGTTTCCTCGGGCTCAACAAAATAGGCATTTTCCCACTACTTTTTGGCATGTCATAAACTAAACACTTACTCAATCCATTAATAATGAAAACAATCATTAGTGTCAGGCCTAATATAGTATAAATACGATACAATCATGAGTTTATATAAGGAAATATCTGATCAAGAAGTTACCAAAACTAAGAATCTGACCAAACATTGCCAACTCAAAATTTTCAATACTCAGTCCAACTGACATAATTCATGTATTTATTAAGTATTCAACGAGTTTTGAGGCTTGACCCAGTTCTTATCCAATTACCTAATTTAGCAACGATTGTTCATCCATGTTTTTTAGCGGGTATAATTAAATATAAAACTCCTATAAGTCTCCTGCTCCGACAACACTGGGGTTGATTTTCCTACCTTGCCCATTTGATGAGGTAGGGCAGGTGATTGAGTAGGCTGAAGGTGTAGAAAGAGTAGCGGATGATCTCTGTGATGGTCCAGGCTGTGACAAACAGCAGCACGCTGTCCTCACTCTGCACCTGCAGAATTACACACAAACGGTGATGGGAGGAGAAGAGGAACAGACGGGCTTGCATCATGCTGCAGTAGCTAATCTGCTGTAGGCTAATCTAGACTTGACATCGCAGAACCATGCTGTTTGTTTCAGATGCTCAGAGATCAAAACACACCGCAGGCAGATGGTCACCATCCTCAGATATTAGGTTAAAACCAATGCAAATCTGATGTTAAAATGTCTTATCACACACTCACGATCTAAATACAGTTTTCACACACATTGAACAAAAAAGGGGAAAAAGACATCTTAAAGGAGAAATCCGGCGCAAAATGAACCTAGGGGTTAATAACACGTGTACCGAGTCGGCCGTTCTCTGGGATCTGTTTTCATGCTAATCGAATGTGACCAGTTTTATCGCAAACCGCTGATTAGCTTATAAAGCTAGTCGTCGGGGCAGAGGGTAAAGTAAAAAGAAATCACTATTTCTATACCACTAACAAGGCTCAAAATAGCACCACACTTCCACGGTAGCATAATGAGGGTCCCTGCATGTAAACCAAAGCATTGAGAACTTTGTAAGTGTACAGACAGTTTATTAAAAAGACAGTTTATAAAGACTGTACCGTTCATGTATACATGCGGGCACCATCTTGGGGAAACCGTCATGACCAGTCGAACGACAAACGCCGTGTAACCAGTACCATAGCTCAAACACGGCGTTGGTCATGACTGTTTTCCCAAGATGGTGCCTGCCTGTATACCGAACGGTACAGTCTTTCCGGATTTCTCCTTTAAGAGAAATGCAGATTGCAGCTTCATATAATAGACACACACAAAAAAAAAAATAAAAAAACATGATACAGTGGTTATTCACTACACCAAAAGTCAGCAGATTTATTCCTGCAACCCTACAGCAAAACCATCCAACGTTACTTACACATTTACTCCTCCCAGATCTATTAACAAGGCAAACAGTACATCAACGGGTCACTTTTGGATAGGACACCTTTTACATTGCTGTGTCATTCATACCGAGTCCATTACACAGACTGTTTTATGCAAGACTGATTTATGTGTGGGAGTTAAAAAAACAGCGTGAAACTCGTCGTACCTCCCTGACGCTGTGTGTGACGGCCCAGGTGAGGAAGACCCGGGACATGACCTGGAATCCAGTCAGGACCACAGAGGACGGTACGATTCCTAAGAAAAAGGGACAAAGGACAAATACCTATATGTAAGGATGCAAGAGCACTGGTAGTCACTCACATTGAACACATTTGAATATACTGTATACGTGTGCGTGAATGACCTCACTGGCATCTAATCTTGGTTAATTAAACAAAAAAACTGACATTCTCTGCTTCCAGCTTCTGAACTGTGATGATGTGCTGCTTTTCTCTGTTTTCATTGTAAACTGAATATCTTTGGGTTTTGGACTGTTGGTTTGACAAACGTGATGGGAAGCCCTGGGAAGTTGTGATGGGCATTTCTTTTTGTATTTTTGGACATTTTAGTTTAAACAATCAATTAATATGGAAAAATAATTACATGATCAATTGATAATAAAAAATGATTTGCAGCCTTAGTTTTGATAGCAGGACTAAGTGTTGCCCTGTTCTGCACACTGAATCAGTATTGGGTCTGTAAACAACCTTACGGCTCTTTTCAAACATGCACTGCAAAACTGTAATTATCTAGACAGTGGCTGGGGAAAAAATTAAAACAGAACTTGTCCAAAAACCAGAAAATACTTTGTTTATGACTAAATACACTGGACAACATATTGATAGCAAATGTTTAATTATTGTGTGAGTGCTAAGATCCACACAAAAGTATGAATGTTGATGCAGTGTCTTTAATTGACCAGTAGAGAGGAACATAGAGCTGCGTGTGTGTGTGTGTGTGTGTGTGTGTGTGTGTGTGTGTGTGTGTGTGTGTGTGTGTGTGTGTGTGTGTGGACAGCAGCCATAGGGAGCCTAAATAAACCTTCATTAATCCTAGACAATGAAGAGAATGGACTGTGAACCGTGGCGAGGCATTCCAGGCGAGAGCCACTCTCTCCTCACGCATTGACACCACGAGAGCCGGCAGCTTCTCTGCTCTCTCTTTGGCAAACACTTCAAATATGAAAAGCTTGTGTTTGTCATCCGAGATACAAATGCAATCTAACGAGTGGCAATTACATTGTGACCAGTCAAATTCACAACTTAAGATATAAGCCACTGCTATCTGACTTGTCACAATGACCTGGGATATCTGCAAACACGTTTGGACCGGTCAAAAGAACTTTAAAGATACCTGTAATGACAATACTGATGTTGTCATTCAACTATTTAAACATACCAAATGATAACTGGAGAACTTATATCTTGCAAACCAGGGATTGGATAGCAGTGGCCTCCAAAAAGCAACAAATTGGTAAGAGCTTTTTTGAGGAATTTTAGATTTCATTTTAGATGGGTGACAAAATAAATTAAAAAAAACAGCTCCATGCTTTAAATTGTCATCTTTATGTATTTCTACTTTCGATTAGATATAACTGCAGTTCAGACATCTCCACTTAAAACTTGTGAAAGTATTCTGAATTTGAGTTGAATTTAAAATGAAGATATGTGGAATTCACATCTAAAGAAAATCAAAACTTTGGTAGATATTTTTTAGATTAGTGGTTTCATACAACCACATTTCTGAAGTACTAAAATGTAATTATAGATATCTTTAAGGAACATTTTGACAAGTGAAATTTCAGTGTGAGATACAGAACCACACTTCTAAATGGTAACGTAGTTTGTGATACTCTCTCTGAAGGGAGAGGTGAGGGTTTAGGCTGAAGAGAGACTCACCTACAGCACAGTGCAGTATCTGTGAAAGGAAAAGAGAAAATTACTCAATATGCTCATGATACCACTTATTTTAACCCGTACAAAAACGTATGGCCTGCTTAGGATTCATTCTTTAATTTAATTTTTTTCTTGCATTCCCAAAAAAATTAAAATCTTTTGAATTAATGTTGTAAAATCATGCTCACTTTCATTTGAATGTGCACAACTCTATAATACAAAACCTGGTTTAGAATATCTACATAATGTGTTTTGTGCGTGCCAATAAACGATTGACACTGTTAAGAACTAAACACCATAGTGCCACAGTAGTGTTTATTCATGAATAGAAGATACTGATGTTAAACAAAACGTAGTCTCCTATCACTGAGCTACAGTGTGTCTGGACAGGATCGCTGAAACACCTCATGCTGCTTTACCTCTGCACTACACGAGTGTCAGTGGGTACAAGCACTCTTTAACACAAGAGGGAAATGGACAATTCTCCCCTTTTGAAAAACAGTAGTGGACATTTCTCTGTCATTTTCAGCCACAATATTTTTTTTATTTAGTTTGGAATCTTACAAAAAGTAAAGTAAAATAATACAATAATATAAAATACTTCTTCAGTTCTGTGTGCGTTTACCACAGTGTGTAGTCTGGCATGTTAGGTTACACGCTGGTATGTTATAGAGGACATACCAAACACTGTACAGATAACAGGCATGTGAAAATCATCCAGACCTGAATGAAAGACTCAGCCAGCTTTTATTGACTTGATGATTTTTGTAGCAGTTGAAACAGGCCGGGAATAACAGTAAACCAATTTCTGGCAGATTCATTTATCCATTAGGCGACCAAAATCCTCACAGGGATTTTACATACTTATCATAACATATTTAACATTTAACATATCATTCACTCCAGGGTTTGGACAATAGATACTTGTAGATGCATCTGTTATCATCAATAGTGCTGCAAAATCATTAAACAAAATACTTATATAATAAAAAGCAATTAAAAGGTGCTGTAGGTAGGATTGGGAAGATCCAGGACTTAGCCAAAACATTTGAACATCAACTTCTCAGTCCCTCCCCCCTTTCTGCTTAAGCCCAAAACGGTCTCCTAAGCCCCTCCCCCCACAAGGGAGAATGAATGCGTGCATGAGCAGTGATTGACACGCAGTTAAACCCCCCTACCCCCCCGGCCCTGATTGGAGGATCTGAACAGGGAGCAGTGGATTTTTGCAAATCACACTACAGGCTGTAGGTGGTGCCAGAGGAGCAGGATTTTTTTAATTACCTGTTTCATGTAGTTCTACTGGAACATAGGGTCAGTTTCAGCAAATATGACAGAAGGTTAGTTTTTGAAGTCTTACCTACTGCATCTTTAAAGGGTTAGTTGAATGGTTAAAACATTATTAGTGGATTAATCAAAATAATTTTTTGAAACCCTAATATCTGCATATATAAATTGGATGTTGTGATATATACATATGTATTTAATCACATATATTGTGAGATTTGTTTTGGTCAATATTGTCCAGCCCTTTGTGCTCATCTCACCTCCAGAAGAGCTCCAGTCTGAAAGAACTTCAGAGGCTTCTCTATGGAGTAGTACAGCCCATGGTAGCTTCCTCTGGCCAGGTAAGCTCTGACCAGACCCACAGCTATCACCAGCCACCTGTAGAGCAGAGGAGAAGAGAGAAATCACAGTACTGTCATTGCAAAAATGTAAAACAAGTAGGGATCGACCGATGCTGGTTTTTCAAGGCTGATTTCAATACCGATACCGATTATTAGCAGTTAATGAAACTGATAACAGATATTTGGAACCGATATACATATACAATGACAATGAAAAATTTTGATTTTGGAATGTTACAAACTCAAAAACTTTGTTTAAATGCTTTAAGCAATTATTTAATAAATTAGAAAGTTTCAACATAATACACAGTAAAAGGTGTGAAAAGTGTCATCTTTTCTTGATTTTATATTGATAACCTAATATTGGTCAATTATATCAACCATTCTGATCACATCATATATGACATAATTTCTATGAACATTAATCTGCTAACTGGATTTATTGTTGTGTAAATGTTAAAAACTAGGTGTAAAGGTTATATGGATGGAGAACTGTTGCCTGATTTCACCACATAAAAAAAAAAATAATAATAATATATATATATATATATATAAAAATATATATATAAAATATAATAATGCAATGTAATGCATTACACCATTCAGAATTAGCTTGGCCCCCCTCAACACGGAGGTCAAAGGTCAACTGCAGACCATGTGGAGGTACAAGCTGTCAGAGTAGAGGAGGCCTAAGAAGGGCCAAAGTTTCAGTTCACACTTTGGCTCCACAGATTGAAAAAATGTCACTTGTATCCATTAGGCAGTGATGGATATCAATATCAGGGCCAGGGCAGAAACTGACTACTCCTGCTTAGCTGCTATGGCTGAATGCAGACTCTGCATTTGAACAGCGAAGGCGCTTGTCTGTACGACACCCTAACATGTGCTCAATACAAAGCAGGCCCTGTGTGGCCTATCAATACTGAGGCATTCGCAATGTGACCTAACTGGTTGGAACAGTGAGCAAACACCCACCATTCAATTGTGCAACAGTCTAAAAACCACTGCAATAAAGGACACGCAGAGAGAGTTCAAAGTCATTTCTTTTTAAATTTACAGCAAATATCTGGGCCAGGTAATCATTTTTTTTTTTTTTATAACTTTTATTTATCAAGTGCAAGATACAGACAAAGTGCATACAGGAATACAATGTCTTTTCTTTTTTATGAACTTAAATGAACAACACGTGGGCCAGGTAATAATTGATTAAAGTGTTTTCAATTAACAGATGCATTCTTTCCATGAAATGTTCAAAAAAGAAGGAAAAAAAAAGACCAATCACAAGTTCTGAAACCCCAAGATAGCAGCGTTTTGTCTTACCAACATCCAAAACTCAAAGATTGTTCTATTTAAATTAATATACTATGATAACAAAACAGCGAAAAGCAGCATATGTCCCCTTTCGAGGAATCAGTTATACACTGAACCTGACATTTTTGCTTGATTGTTGCCAATTCATTGTATTTATTTATCAACTAATCCTTAATCGACTAATTGTAAATTATTTTAGTTCTAACTTTTTATTTATTTAAATTTAAAAAAAAAAATGTACACATTAATCTAACAATATAAGTAGCCTATTTTAGGCAGATGTAACAAATAAGCCCTTAGCTGGCTCTTTTTCCTTTCCCTGCACATTCTTTTTCATTGTTATTTTATATGTATGTCTATGTATTTGATTTTAACTTTTGTGATGAATAAAAGTCAAATTCAGTCGTTGCCCTGCAAAAATAATGACAATACAAGATTAAAACCAACACTTGCTGGTGTAAAACAAAAACAAACAAATAAAAAAAACACAGACTGCAAACAACAAACCATCTGTCTTAATATTTCTGTATTATATGCGGTGGCGAGCCGTCAGTCACAACCCACTGGTCACAACCATAGAAATGGTCACAACGATAGGTCTCTCAACTAATGTGCACGCCAGGTGGTTGTCTGTTGCTCGTCTAACGTTAATCTGTATTAGCCGTTGGACGTTGAGGAAGCTAACTCAAAGTTATTTCACTAGCTACACAGCATGCTAGCTGTGTTTTCAATAGTAAACACCTGAAATGTGCAGGTTAATAATCCAAAAATAGCACTGTAATATAACAACAGGAATATCTTGCTCCAATTATTTGTCTGGCTCAACGCGCGCGCGCGCGCACACACACACACACACACACACACACACACACACACACACACACACACACACACACACACACACACACACACAGAGAGCATTAGCACGAGGAAACACGCTACAACATACCCCGCTGTCATAACAACGTTGTAAATGACCAAGTAGGCCGTGGCCAGGGCACCGGGTCCCTTCTTTTTCTTCGCGGCCACATCGCTATGGGCCGCCTTACTGGTCCCCGGAGCAACCGCCGACATGACTGCAACCCTCAACGGTCTTTGGTCCTGGAAGACGGTGGCTGTCAGATTCACCTCGAACAGGGGCCAGACCCGGAAGTGTCGTCCTGAAGCGAGAGGATAAACCTCTGTATTTCCGCCTTCGCTTTGAGACACCTTAAACCTTATTTATTCGTATTTGTTTAGACCATTTATTTTTGCGTTAATCGCATATAGCTAGGCGATCTGTCCTTCGGATGTCCGCAGACTTTAATAGGACTAATAGAACATAAACAATCTATAGCCGACGTTGGAATCTTTGTCAGTTCCTCTGATTGTGTGAGACGCTCTTTGATAGGCGCGCCCCCTATTGCGCGCCCAAGACTACATGCTTTTACAGGGGCTTCCCAACAGGGTTAAAACACCTGCCACTAGGCTCCAGACTCTCTCAGGAGGCTCATAGTACAGTAAGCCGAAATAAAACGGGCCCTCTGCATTTTTTTAAACCTGATCCAGTGGCTCTGTCATGTTGAGGTTTCCCCTGTCAGACCCTAGTTTTAATACTTTCATTATTTCAGTTGATTCTTTGCTTGCATTGTGCATATTCCTTAATAAATGTATATGTAATCAAATTAAGATAAAATAAAGTAGCCTTGTCTAGTCTGCTGTGTGCACTGTACCTGTTGCATTTTGATCTGTCATAGATCTTCAGGGAAAACATGTCTACAGGTATCACCTTACATATCTCACAACAATGGAAATAAGCAGCAGGTGTCCAGTCTTAATAAGGCCACTGGCTACAACCCAAGCAGACCATGTGTTTGTATTCACATGACAATGGAGTGAATCGCCAGTCACAGGTGACAACAAATAGAAAGCAAAACAATATAACAAACAGTCAGACAAAGTATAGAAACTAAATAATCAAAATTAAATGTATAAAAAGGATTTAGGATTTTTTTCCCCGATAATTTTATCCGCTGTGGATATCATAGAGGTGAGCATATAATAAGAAAGTCTGATTTTTTAAATGGGAATTGTATGATACAGCTTGTTTTGAGCTTGATCCATACACACTAAAAGTCATTATGCTTTGTTAAAAATGTGTCTCTTGTAAGTCCCCCAACTTTATGAAAGTGCAGTACTAGAAATGATCAAACTTAATATATAGGTGTCAAATCCTTTACGATGAGTGAGTGTCTGAAGTCTCATCAGCAGTTGGTATTTTCCCTGCTCTGTCAGCCCTGTTGTGCAATCACTTTTGCTTCTTCAGAATCAGAATCAGAATCAGAAAAGCTTTATTGCCAAGTATGTTTTTTAACACATACAAGGAATTTGTTTTGGTGTTGTTGGTGCACGTCACACATTCTCTAGATGGAATATTAAACAATATAAGTATAGGTATAAACAATATAAGTATAAGTATATGTACACAGTATGTATTCAATTAAAAATAAAGATATAAATAAAAAATATAGAGCAAAGAGCATTACAGCAGAGACAGAACAGTGGCATGAAGAGCCAGGGGTGGAGAGTCAGGGTGGTTTCCGGGCCTTGTTAATAAGGCTAGTGGCGGAGGGGAAAAAGCTGTTCATGTGACGTGAGGTTTTGGTCCTGATGGACCTCAGCCTCCTGCCAGAGGGGAGTGTCTTAAAGAGTTTGTGTCTGGGGTGGGAGGGGTCAGCCACAATCTTTCCAGCACGCTTCAGAGTCCTGGTGGCGTAAAGGTCCTGGAGTGGCGGCAGATTGCAGCCAATCACCTTCTCAGCTGACCAAATGACACGCTGCAGTCTGTCCTTGTCCTTGGCTGTGGCAGCAGCGTACCAGATGGTGATGGAGGATGTGAGGATGGACTAAATGATGGCTGTGTAGAAGTGCACCATCATTGTCTTTGGCAGGTTGGATTTCTTCAGCTGCCGCAGGAAGTACATCCTCTGTTGTGCTTTCTTGACGAGGGAGCTGATGTTCAGCTCCCACTTGAGATCTTGGGAGATGATGGTTCCCAGGAAGCGGAAAGACTCCACAGTGTCAATTGTGGAGCCACAGAGGGTGATGGGGGCAGGTGGGGCTGCTTTCTTCCTGAAGTCCACGACCATCTTCACTGTCTTTAGAGCGTTGAGCTCTAGATTGTTTTGATTGCACCAGGTCACCAGGTGGTCAGGTTCTTGCTTCAAAACGTGTAACACATTCAGTTGCATTGAGGTCAAGTGGCTGACAGTCAAGAACATGTCACTGTTTGTTCCTTAAAAACGGGTTGCCTTGTTTGTATGTTGAGGAGCTGTCCTTTTGCTACATTGTCCTAAAATTGGGTCGTTGTGTAGGGCTACAATACCCACAATGTTGGGCCAATATGAATATAAACCCCCTCAAACTAAACCTGAAAGTCCGCACTTTACACGTATGATCAAATCTAATGTGCAAACCAATACTTTGTGACTGTCCTGGACATAATGAAATAAGTCCTATACGCTCACGTTCCTCTTTTCCCCACTAGCTGTCAGTGTTTCACTATCCTAAGTGTTACTGTATTGAACGTGTAAACAGAGGTGTTAACTCAAGTGCCAAATTGTGTAGAACATTTTTAGAAATTCATGTCAACGTGCTATGCTTTAAATCATTTAAATAAATACTATTTAAACACACTAAAAGTATTAAAAAACATACATTGCCCACTATACTTCGACGTTTAAAAATACTGTTCAGGCACTATTCAAGGCAGCCAAATTTCCGGAAGAGCAACTGGTGCGGGTTTAATGGACAAGGAAAAGATATTTGTTTAGGTTTAGTCTGAAGATCACACATACTCTTCTTTCGTGAAATAGTCTGGCTCTTTTTATATCGTCAGCATGCCTTTGTTTGCCCAAAATCCATTTGACCAAGATGTCGGTAAGTGAAGCGCTGTTTCTTTGGTGTTTTCAGTGTGTCCGAGCTAGCTAGCTAACGATAGGGCCAACAACACTTGAAGCTAACGTTAGCTTAGCTTCTTTAGTTCGCTGTAGCGTTGTAAGTTTATTTAGCATTGCCAGTTGTGGTAACAACAACAACAACCACACGTTTTAGACACATTTTTAGTGTGTAAGTTAGCTAACTGGTTGTCAACAACTTCCATTAAGGTTATCGATCAGTTAAATTGCTAGCATAACCGACTGCTTGGTCACTAACTTCGAGTCTGATTCATGACTGGCTGACGTTCAACGTCACCTCATCCAAAATCCGGTCATATTGGTTATATAGGTCGATTATTTATATATGTGCCATGCAACATGATTAGGGTAACAAATAACGATATTTTTAAATCTCCATTTATGGGTTGATTTCTTTCGATTAAGCGACTACTGAGCTCATTCCAAGTCACTTTACCCTAAAAACGTCACTTTATCTTTATATAGGCTAACGTTACTTTGACGTAACCCGAAGATATTTAGCGTAAGTTTACAATTAAGTTATATAAAACCCTTATAAGACAGTATAATACACAGTATAAGTTTTGATGATATACATTTGCTTTTCACTTAAATGATTAATCTAATAAGAAAAGGAAAGCTGAATTATTTATCGATGAATGGCCTTGTCAGTTGACGGAAAATTAATCGGCAGCCATTTTTCGTTTAAGTAATATATTTTTTTTTTTAAAGCAAAAGTGCCAAATATTCTCTTGTCTAATGTGATAGTTGAGTAAATAGGCTTTCTTTTTTTGGACTGGTTCGGACAAAACGGGCAATTAATGAATTAAATGTCTTGGGCTTTAAGTATTTGTGAAGGACACTTTTTTTTTTATTTTATTGCTCAAACAATGAATTGAGAAAATAATCTGCAGATGAATATAATCATTAGTTTACTGCCCCAATGAAAATGTTTGGCAATTCATTTTCTATTTAGATTAGGCTAATCAACCAATTGTTTAAGCCTAAGTTAAGACTCTTTGCTGCTTTGAGTCAGTTTGGTTATAATGTGTTGGTCATTTGTGTTGTAGATATGTCTTTTCTCATAGTCGTGTTATGTAAAATGTCATGCAAACTTCTAAGGTCATCACCCTTATCGGCCTCTGCAACACCACAGTGCTTGTATGGCCAGACAATAATGCACTGTTACACTTAACTGGCTCTTGAGTGTTATATTGTCAGGATGACTGTGACAGAGGTTAGTACGAGTTGGAAATGTGCATTTGAGTCATTTCCTGCTAACATATTACAAAGCAGCAGTGGGTCACTCGCCACCTGACAAAAAGACCACCCCCTCTACCATCATGAAAATCCAGTCCGAAAATGTGGCAGTTCAACGCTTGCTATTCATAACACTTGCCCACTGCGTGTGGCACAGCTTTGATGCCAGTGAAGATATATTCTCACTGGACTATATGCACTGTATCCCTGTTTGCCATATTTTCAGAGAAGTCAACCAATGAAAACAACACAACAGATGACTGGGGGCTCATTATGGACATCTGTGATAAGATTGGAACGACACCCAATGGGTAAGCTGGGAAAAGGCATTTTCCTTTTTGAATGATAGGAGCTTATTAGCGTTTGAGAATCACTGTGGTTCAAAGAGCTCCTTATTTGTATAGGACATTTGTATTAGGGGTGCATGATATATCGACTCAATATCGTTATCGCAATATCACGTTGCGCAATATTATCTCGAAAGGGGTTGTAATATTTGCAATATTTTGTTTATATTGTGGAGTGCTGCGTCCCATATTTTGATGTTTTCCCATAACTTTTGTAATTTTACATATGTTTAGAAATATCTATATATCGCAATATTCACAATCGATATCGCAATATCAAATTTTGTCAATATCGTGCAACCCTAATTTGTATGAGACTTTGAATCTAACAGTCTGCACCAGATATCGGGACCTGCGCAGGAGCATCTCTAGTGTAAGGACACTGATTGTTCTTTAGTAGGGTAATTATTGTACTAGCACAAAAATTATTTTCTGTTCTCCTGTCTTGTGTTTCAGACCAAAGGACAGTTTGAGATCCATTATGAAGAGAGTCAACCACAAAGTGCCTCATGTTGCCATGCAGGCCATCAATGTGAGTTGGTCACATCTTTGGTAGACACTCCCAAGAAATCAACTGCACATGACATTAATTCTTCCCCAGCAAACAGTATAGCATTCTCATATCCAAGTTACGGCCATCATTAGTAAAAGCATCCCCATTTTGTCTGCTCAAAATCTTCTGCCAATTTTACATTAAAAAGACAGTTTCTAATAACATGTATATATTTAATCTACTATCAATAGAGTTGGGTAGGGTCAAACTTCTCTGTCGCATTTAAAGTGTGAGAAATGAGTTTTCACCAATGCAATTTAGCTTCAGTTGAGCTGTAATTGATCTAATGTTCCCATTATTAAAGCCATACAGGAAAGTTTGAAGATTTCATACTGGGAGGATGAGAAATATGAGAGCTGTTTCCCTGTCTCTGTCTGAGTCATCATGAGCAAATGTCTTGCTCTATATTTAGATCTCTCTGTTCAGTCATTCAGATAATTAAAGCCCTATTGTCATTAAAACCATTTATAATTACAAAAGCCTCGCCTGCTATTAATACACATACTTTGACCAATTCAGTAATGGGAGTGGTAGAAAAAAAAATCCTGTTTTCCCCTATAATACAACATACTGTATATCAGCTGTTAAATCTTATTTTTACAATTTCGACTTCTTCTCTTGCAGTTGCTGGGTGCTTGTGTGTCAAACTGCGGCAAAATATTCCACTTGGAAATCTGCTCAAGGGAGTTTGCCAGTGAAGTACGGAGTGTGCTGGGCAGGGTATTTTAACTTTTTTCCTCACTATTCCCATTTTATACCCATATTTGTCTGTCATCTCTTTGTACCCTCTTGACCAGTGTCATTCTCACACATGTACTCCCTCACCCTCTAAAGAAGGATAACTAAAATGTCCCAGATAAGACTCATAACTATGTTCTTACAACTAGGGCTGCACGATATGAGGGAAATATGCGACATCTGATAACGTTGTTGAATATCGCAATAACGATATGACTTGCGATAAATAGTCGCACAAGTCTACTCAGTTCTGCTTTTCTGCTGCTTTCAGTATTCTTCTAAAATACAGCAAATTGCTTGTTGAATTCAAAACAAATGAAAGGAAATCATTTCCAACATTCTTTTATGGAACAAATTGAACATTGAATTGAATATAAAAGGCACGGCTAAAAAAAGACAGCTGTTTGTTTGCATTTCCTCTAAAGGCTCACCCTAAGGTGTGTGAAAAGCTAAAGGCTCTAATGGTGGAGTGGGCAGAAGACTTCCAGAAGGATCCACAACTCAGCCTGATCAGCGCCACCATCAAGACTCTGAAAGAGGAAGGCATCACCTTCCCCTCCACATCCTCACAGGTATGTTTACAGTATGTGATGATTTTGTGAACGTACACAAAGCAAGGTGCAAATAAAATGCTATCTTGCCTTTTATTTATTTATTTATTTATTTATATATATATGCACGCACAGTATTTATTTACATAGTACAGTAAATAATATTAAAACAATTAGTAAAAAGGTTGAAACTCAATTCTGTATATTCCATGTTCTTTCAACCCCAATTTCTTCCATCTTGTTTGTACTTTTATAGATAGCCTAAAGTAAGTAAACCAACTGTTGACACAACATTAGGCCTGCACGATCCGGGGGAAAATATGAATCACGATTTGTTAGCTCAGAATTGATATCACGATTCTCTGCCATGGTTTTTTTCCGCACAAAGTGTAATGTTTATTGCACACATGAACCATGACAAAACAAAACAAATTGGCAGTACCAAACATTTTATATGTGTATTTTATATACATTTTATAACACATTTTTGGCACTTATAGCACATTGCGCATCACCACAAGCCTGTAAACATAGAGGCTTCAATGAAGAGAAGGGAGAGCATTGCAGCACTTGGGAGCACTTTAAAACCTATTTTATACAGTCTGTTTAAATCATCATGTCCCTTTATTAAATCCTCACATATATTTGCCCAGTTTAGAAATCCAAGATGCCTCTCTTTACACAGAAATTGGGATACAATATATTAACAGTTTTCACTGTAAGCCTTCATTATTTAGCATTAAGCACTAAGACCCTCTCTTAGTAGGAAAAAAAGTATTCCGTTAGCCACTTTCACCATGATACGACCAGCTTTTATTTTTTACAAAAAATAAACTACAATTTAGTTTCTTACCAAAGTGGCTGTTGGCAAGGATTTTTTTTTTTAATCCACAGCCAGATTTAGCAGCATTTTGTTATATTCAGTTGCATCCTAACACTTGGTTTCATATGTTGGAAACTGCACGTTTTGACATGAGTATCATTCAACAAATGTAATGTAGCAGTAGCTTTTACACTCTGTTTTGCTGGTTTTCTCTTCCTAATTACAGTTTCAGTCTGTAAACTACAATAACAAAATAAGTGTGTGGATGCTTCTTGTCTAGCCTGAGGCAGTCGTTATGGCTGTGGATTCACTGCAGACCAGGGTGTCGCAAGTGTGAAGGTTCGGGTTGGGTGGAGCTTGTCTGTCTGCGTTTGTATGACAAGTGCTTACAGCGGAATTTACTTTTCACATATTTCCCATATTTCTGTGGATATGTATGTGTATGTCCCAGGATCAGGACTGTCCTCATGATCACTGTGGACCGAGCGGTCTCGTGGTTTCGGCTCTATCCTTTACATGACGTCTGTGTGATTTGTTGTGTCACAAGCTTATATGTGTGTTAGGGGTTGAAGTGGACTTTGCTCTCAGGTTGTCGTAAAGCAACTGACCTACAAATGTATCATCTGTGGTCATAGTCTCTCTGTGGCTTATGGTTTCTGTTGTGTGTTGTTAATTGAGGACTTTGCTTCTTTAGATGTTGAAGGTCTATTCTGGTATGGTATATAATGGTATATTTCTTCCCTCCTTATGTTTGTAAATGTAGTAGACAAAAGTGCAGTCTAATGCACTTTTGTCAGACACAGTCTAATAATAGGCATATAGTTAAATGAATGCCTCTTTGACAGTGTCATTCAAAACTGATTATTTGTAAAGGTAGAATTTATGGCTGCGCTGTACAACTGACTAATTTGATCCATTCCTACACTGAACATGGATTAACGAAACCTCGAAATGACTTGGCTTTAATTTGCATCTCATCACTTTGTCGCCAGTGGCTGTGCTCCATTTTGTTGTGGTTGTGTTGTTGTGTGAAACCTGCTTTGAAAACAGGTGGCACATGAGGCAGCAAGTATGATATTTAATCTCTATCAGATGATGAGCAAACAGTAGCAGGTAGTGTGGCAGGCAGCCATAAATCTGGTAAAAGGCAAAACAAATGGCAGAATTTGAAAATAGCCCTTCTCGTGCAGCTTTCCCCTCTCTGTCCTAGGCCCCTCCCACCAGGCTCACAGGAATATACATGTGCTTAATATACAGTAAAATAGTGAGATCATTCTCAGTAATTGACAGCTTGCATCTGCACCCTGTTAATCTGCTCCTATACTGTATTTGGAAAAGGGACACTGTCCCCCACTGACATTGAGTCTTAATACTACATCCTGTCCTCTGCACATCCTGTATATACTGAACTTTTGCACATCCTGCACTAATCCATACAGCCTCTTTTTTTCTTTCTTAATTAGGGCCCGAGCACGAACGTGCAAGGCCCCAACGGTGCCTTGCACTGAAAGTGAGAAGGAACCTATTGTTTTTCATCAGATTATTTTTCCGAGTCCTTCGTCGCATTTTTAGAATGCACGAAAACTCACAAATTTGCACACATCACACAAATTGCACATATTACGCACAAACTAATTTGTGTAGCTAAATATGAAAACACCAACTTTGCCATATCTCGACCAAAATTATTGCTAAAATTCTTGTTTGCCATGACCCTCTGGAGATGCCCCACACATTTTACAAAAATTGGCCACTAGGGGGTGCTACAAGTACATAAAGGTTATAGCTCATGAATGGCTTATCTGATTTTTACAAGATTTTAGGGGTACCATTTAGGGCCACTCATGACACCACCCCTACAGTAAGGTACTGATTGGTCAAAGTGGGCATGGCTTATGGGACCCTAATTGGTTTTAGCCATTGGGCACATTTTTGACGGCCTCAATATATACGAAAACTCACAAAAATTGGCGCCCACATAAACACCTGGGAGCTTTGCGAGACTGTACAGCGATTTGGCCCAAACATGTAAGTGGGCTCCATAGTGCCCCCTAATGCCTACAAGGCCTTAACTTGGACATAGTTGCTCTGAACTTCACCATATTTAATTATTTTAATTATTCGGCCATTTTTAATTATGCATTTTTCATGTGTTTTACATTCTTTTGAACTCGTCCTAGGCCGTGATTTCAATCTACTTGAATCTTTGCAGGTAGTATCTGTTGACCCTCATGACGAAAAGTTATCCAGAGAATTTTGATAGTTGAAAAAATGCGCAAGTTACAGCAACTTCCTGTCTAAACAGGAAGTTGCGTTATCTTGGCAACAATTATTCCGATTGCCCCGAAACTTGACAAGATTGTTCGTCATGGCCGGTTTAGCATCTGTGCCAAACTTGGTGTCAATCGGCCATTAGATGGCGCTGTTTTAACTTTTTTTTTTTTTAATATGGGAAACCTACTATGTCTAACTACTCCTGGGACATGAGTCCTATCGGCACGAAAACTAGCATATAGACTCGGAGGACCCTCGTGACAAAAATGTATCAAAAGAATTTTAATGGCTAAAACAATGTGCAAGTTACAGAGGACCAACTTCCTCTAGGTGGGTGTCGAAACAGGAACGGTTGTATCTTGCACACGGCTATTCCGATGGACTTAACGGAGCAAATTAATTAGCAAATTCGCTTTGAGCGAAACCTACTTTTTTTTTTTTTAACTCCTCCTAGAGCGTGAGTCCCATCTGCACAAAAATGTACACGTAGACTCGGTGGACCCTCATGACAAAAAGTTATCGAAAGAATTTTGATAGCACAACACAAGGCGCAAGTTACAGAGGACCAGGGGGCTGTCGAAACAGGAAGTTGCGTATCTTACCAAGATTTATTCTGATTGACACCAAACATGACACAGTTGTTCCGCATAGGGGCTTGAGCATCCATACCAAATTTAGATTGAATCGGCTGTTAGAATTTTGTTTATTAATTAGCCACATCGCGATATATGGGCAACATACTTTGTCTAACTCCTCCTCGGCCGTGAGTCCAATCTGCACGAAAACTTGGATATGGACTCGGTGGACCCTCGTGACTAAACTTTATCAAAATAATTTTGATAGCTAAAATAATGCGCAAGTTATGGAGGAACAGCATAGTATTGCAATATTTTCCGTGGCAATACTGTATCGATACACAGACGCCAAGTATCAATCTTTTATTATGTATTAGGGGTGGGAATCACCAGAGGCCTCATGATACAATATCATCACGATACAGACAAACCGACCAACACATATATAATAAAAGATTGATACTTGGCGTTTGTGTGTCGATACAGTAATGCCACGGGAAATATTGCGATACTATGCTGTATCGATACCCTCTCCCCCACCCACCCCTAGTATGTATGTGGTGGTCAGTTTGTCTGCTTGACAATCCCATTTTGCAGCAATACAAGTGAAGTGAGATGAGCAAACAGAGAAATTTATCTTTTTAGATAAAACAGATGTTGACACACCTGACAAATGGAGACGTAATATGAAATTGGGATAAATTTGAAGTTGGAAAAAAAGTAAATAAATTGCAATATATCGCAGAATATTGCAATATGTTTAAAATCGCAATGATATTGTATCGTGACATAAGTATTGTGATGATATTGTATCGTGAGGCCTCTGGTGATTCCTTCCCACCCCTAAAAGATAATTCTGTCTCAAGGCTAAAGCCATGGCTCTGACCAACATGTAGTACCCAACATGAACTGCAGGGGGCATTACAGTCACTGGAAATCCGTTTTTCCTCTTCTTTGTCTTGTGCTACTACTAGTTCCAGTGCTACACTAACAGTCTGTGTGTATAGGCGCACACATACTTGACCTTATCTTTATGTATTGTCCACAGGGGTCCACCACTAAGGTCAGCACACCTGCTGTGAGCAAAGTATCAGATGATGACAACCTGGCCAAAGGTAAAGTGAGCGCCTTCATTTAGCTCTACACACACCTTTCATCTAGTCTAAGCATCATTTTCTGCAACAGATGCATATCTTCTGCTGTACTGTATGTTTAAGCCTTATTATTATTATTATTATTATTAGTTTGTACCTATATTCTCAGAAATATACTCCTTTTTTATCATGATTATCACCTAGATTTTATGCTCCCATGCATCAAAAAGATGTTTTGTTGCCCCTGTTTAGGGCTGCAACTAACGATATTTTCATTGTCGATTAATCTGTTGATTATTTTCTCCATTAATTGATTAGTTGTTTGGTCTTTAAAATGTCAAAAAATTATGTGATTAATGTAATTGTTGACAACTAACCAATAATCTATTAATCTTTGTAGCCCTACCTGCGTTAATGATTACATTTGAGCAATCTTCTGAGAGCTGTTTGTACGGTGGCCGACAGGGGCAAACACACTGCAACTTAATGAAACGCACGCAAATAGACAAAACACAAGCAAATTAAGAACAGCACAAGAAATGTATTTGCAGCGCGTTTGCTAAATTCTGCGCATGTGTTGTCAAATTAATGAAGATGTTTTCTTAATTTGCTTGTGTTTTGTCTATTTGCGTGTGTTTCATTAAGTTGCAGGGCGTTTGCCCGTGTCAGCCACCGTAGTTTGTATTCTAAAAAAAAAACATTCCTGTGTCTTCTCAAAGCCAAAGTCTTTGGTGTTTTTTCCCCCCAACGTCTCCTCCCAGGCAGCGCGGCAATGGTTATGTTTAGGGTTAAGGTTAGGGTTAGCTGCCTGGAAGGCGCCGTTGGAGGCAAAAAACACCATCGAGCTCAAAGCGCATGTGTTGGACATTTGACAAACCTCTTCTTCTCATTTCCACTTCTCTTCTTCCCATCCAAACCTCCAACTCTCCCAGCCATCGAGCTGTCCTTGCAGGAGCAGAAGCAGCAGGTGGAGACACGGCCCCTGGCCATGACTTCTGACCCCCCAAACTACACCAACGGTAGTGGGGGGGAGGAGGCCCGGAAGGTGCGTGCGCTGTACGACTTTGAAGCGGCTGAAGATAATGAGCTGACCTTCAAAGCTGGAGAACTTATTCTGGTTTTGGATGACAGGTAATGTTTCATAATGCGTCCAATCATGAATCAGCTCTGCTTTATCCTTAAAATTCCAATTTCAGTATTTGGTGTTGCAGACTTCCTAATCCAATCCAACTTTATTCATACAGCACAAGTCATACATTAAATGCAACTCCAAGTGCATCATCAGTGATATTCTCAGATTTTGAAAGCATCCTAGCAAATATATTTTTCAACTACGTGCAGTATAATAAAACACAGCTGTGAAATGTATTAATTTATGTTACTGTTGGCTTAAAAGAGCCTCATCATTTTATACAGCCTTCCTGATTTAGATTTTAAATTTGCTCCAAATAATTAATAGCGGGGCAAAGTCTGTTCCACAAATAAAGTAAGGAACACACCTGAAGACTTGGTAGGACACCATAAGCTGAGAATTCATTTTTATTTAAGCCAACATTTTAGAGCTGCAAAGATTAATCGATTAGTTGTCAACTCTTAAATTAATCGCCAACTATTTTGATAATCGATTAGTCGGTTTGAGTAATTTCTTAAGACAAAAGTAAAAATTCTTTGATTCCAGCTTGTTAAATGTGAATATGTTCTAGTTTCTTCTCTCCTCTGTGACAGTAAACTGAATATTTTTGAGGTGTGGACAAAAGAAGACATTTGAGGACGTCATCTTGTGCTTTTTGGGAAACACTGATTCACATTTTTCACCATTTTCTGACATTTTATAGACCGAACAACTAATCGAATAATCGAGAAAACAATCAACAGATTAATCGACTATGAAAATAATCGTTAGTTGCAGCTCTACAACATTTTTACATTGAGATGGCTCTCACCGGTCTGAAACTCAGTCGGACACTCAGTATGGCTCACTCTTAAAAGCTCATGCATTGATGTTTTTCCTATTTCATGATTTTGTTAATAGCGATCCAAACTGGTGGAAAGGAGAGAACCACAGAGGAGTGGGGCTTTTCCCTTCCAACTTTGTCACAACTAATTTGAATGCTGAGCCAGAGACAGGTTAGTCTTTCTATTGAATCTGAAAGTGAACATTGTACTATAGCCCCTACAGCACACTGACCTTTGTTTTTTACCTTTTAGAAAGCATACTAGCCTCTATGCTCTTCAGCTATTTGATTTAAACTGGAGCAAATTAGTCTCAGAACTGCTAATTGAACTCACCTTTTCCTCCACAGTGGCTTTTGTTGAAAGGCCAACCAGTCCTGAAGAGACGAGCCTGGAAACCAAAGTTGAGCCTGAGCCTGTCTTCATTGACGAGGTACTACCATTTCCTCTGTGCATAAACAATCCCAAACCCAAATCGCCTCTCAATCAAACTGCCAACCCAACCCTACTTTCTTCTTTCTGCAGGGGAAGATGGACAGAACACAGGCACTGCTGCAGAATGCAGATCCTGCAGATCCGGCTCCTGACTCTCCAGAGCTGATCCAGCTGGAGGGTATAAACCTTAATGCTGGTGTAAATCTACTGCAGACTGTCTGAGCAACAGTGTTGTTTTCTAACTCTTTTGTTTCTGTTCCCCTCCCTAACTGTAAATATCTTAACAGGTGCATGTGAACAGATGAACCCGATGATTGATGAGAAGCTACAGGAGATTGACAGGTGGAGTGTTATTGGACGTCTTATATTTATCAGAATTATTATTACTGATTCGTTAAAGGTCAAGCTCGGTGTCTGAGATGATCTAAGATCCATTTCAGCTACTATGACGTTTAGGATAAAGATGGAAAGGATTGTGCATTAGCTGTGGAGACTTTTAAAGACAATCTTTAGGGTGTACTTGGACTGCTCTACAAATAATAATAATAATAACAATAATAATAAAAAAAATTCTTATCCAACAAATGTCTCTCTCTGTGTTGCAGGAAACACTCAGAGTTGTCGGATCTAAATTTGAAAGTTATGGAGGCCCTGGAGCTTTACAACAAGCTCATGAACGAGGCTCCATTCTACTCGGCCTACTCCAAGATGCAGGCGCAGTATGCTCCAGCTGGCTCAGCTGTAGCCATGCAGGTCAGAAAAATGCATTCAAGTTGTCCTCTGTGCCGCCCAAAATCTCACTTTAACAATGGTTTAATCTTGTCATTGAAACTTAAACATTTTATTTATGTAGCGCTGCATCATAGAACATTAATACTACAAGCCGGTCTAAATCAATCAATCAAAACAGCAGCACACAACCAAATGAAAAGGACACAAGACAAAGAACAAAATAACAGGAGTACCTAGCTCATCCTGCTTCATATACATTTTTAGACTGGACAACTTCAGATCAAATCATTTAAGTTTGTCGGTGTACTGTAGTCATCTTTTCTCTGTCTTGTGATGTGTGCCGACTAGGGCTGAACGATTTTAGGGAAAAAAATCTAATTGCAATTTTTCTGCCAGATACTGCGATTACAATTCAATTCAAGTATTTGATACACTGCCGATTTTGCAGGTTTTCCCACTTACAAAGCATGTAGAAGTCTGTACTTATTATTATAGGTACTCTTCAACTGTGAGTGACGGAATCCAGAAAATCACATTGTATGATTTTTAAGTAATTAATTTGCATTTTATTGCATGACATAAGTATTTGATACATCAGAAAAGCAGAACTTAATATTTGGTACAGAAACCTTTTGCTTGCAATTACAGAGATCATACGTTTCCTGTAGTTCTTGACCAGGTTTGCACACACTGCAGCAGGGATTTTGGCCCACTCCTCCATACAGGCCTTCTCCAGATCCTTCAGATTTCGGGGCTGTCACTGGGCAACACGGACTTTCAGCTCCCTCCCAAAGATTTTCTATTGGGTTCAGGTCTGGAGACTGGCTAAGCCACTCCAGGACCTTGAGATGCTTCTTACGGAGCCACTCCGGAGTTGCTCTGGCTGTGTGTTTCAGGTCGTTGTCATGCTGGAAGACCCAGCCACAACCCATCTTTAATACTCTTACTGAGGAAGGAGGTTGTTGGCCAAGATCTCGCGATACATGGCCCCATCCATCCTCCCCTCAATACGGTGCAGTCGTCCTGTCCCCTTTGCAGAAAACCATCCCCAAAGAATGAGGTTTCCACCTCCATGCTTCATGGTTGGGATGGTGTTGTTGGGGTTGTACACATCCTTCTTCTTCTTCTAAACACGGCAAGTGGAGTTTAGACCAAAAAGCTCTATTTTTGTCTCATCAGACCACATGACCTTCTCCCATTCCTCCTCTGGATCATTGGCAAACTTCAGACGGGCCTGGACATGCGCTGGCTTGAGCAGGGGGACCTTGCGTGCGCTGCAGGATTTTAATCCATGACGGCGTAGTGTGTTACTAATGGTTTTCATTGAGACTGTGGTCCCAGCTCTCTTCAGGTCATTGACCAGGTCCTGCCGTGTAGTTCTGGGCTGATCCCTCACCTTCCTCATGATCATTGATGCCCCACGAGGTGAGATCTTGCATGGAGCCCCAGACCGAGGGAGATTGACCATCATCTTGAACTTCTTCCATTTTCTAATAATTGCGCCAACAGTTGTTGCCTTCTCACCAAGCTGCTTACCTATTGTCCTGTAGCCCATCCCAGCCTTGTGCAGGTCTACAATTATATCCCTGATGTCCTTACACAGCTCTCTGGTCTTGGCCATTGTGGAGAGGTTGGAGTCTGTTTGTTTGAGTGTGTGGACAGGTGTCTTTTATACAGGTAACAAGTTCAAACAGGTGCAGTTAATACAGGTAATGAGTGGAGAACAGGAGGGCTTCTTAAAGAAAAACTAACAGGTCTGTGAGAGCCGGAATTCTTACTGGTTGGTAGGTGATGAAATACTTATGTCATGCAATAAAATGCAAATTAATTATTTAAAAATCATACAATGTGATTTTCTGGATTTTTGTGTTAGAGTCCGTTTCTCACAGTTGAAGAGTACATTTGATAAAAAATTACAGAGCTCTACATGCTTTGTAAGTAGGAAAACCTGCAAAATTGGCAGTGTATCAAATACTTGTTCTCCCCACTGTATATCAGAACGCTAAAGGCTGGAGAGGTTTGTGTGTTGGAACAGGTGCATTTGTACAGACTGTATGTTAACTGCCAGTGTGCCCACCCACGAGTAACCTGCATAATTGAACATCGGCACTTAGACTCTCATTCTATTGATGTCTAGATGTGATGGTTTTTTATTTTTATTTCATAGAGACAACAAAGGATTAATGTATGAGGTAAATCATTCAGAGCAGGCACATGATTATATTTTTATTATATTGTCTCCATATTTTCTTTCTCACATCCTACCCTCGTGTGTTATATTTGGCCAGCAGAGCAGTTGGATTTTTTGGCTTCTTCTACTTGTCCTGATAGCTTGACATTCAGTCAGCTTTTTTCCCTTCCTAGAGAGTTGGAGGCTGCCTGGGTTTTCTTAGCAGTGGCTGTTTTCTCTGTAATGATTGATGTCACTGTCTTTCCCCCGTGATTTAGAAAAATGTCCACTGCGCTGGGCAGCCCCACACCGGAGTGCTGCCCTATTTATTTTTCTTCAGCTGTTATTCTTTTCCCCTTTATTTGCATTGTACTGTAACGTTCTTTACAAGGTTGTTGTTGCACCTGCAGGGACAAAGATTTTGTTTTGCATAATCACTTAAAGTTGGAGACGTATTGTATTGCTAAAATTGCCAGCAATGTTTAATATGGGCAATAAAGTTCAAAAATAAAAAAAATAAAAAGTTAGAGGCATAAAATCCTGATACTATGCATAGGAACACGACCTGACTTACTGTAATAGTCTGCACTTTATACAACCAACAACAACTTGTGTTTTTATATCTCATATTCTATGTATCTAACTCCCAGTAGCCAGACATGTTCTGGAGGCCAAACATTCAGTGATGGACTTCTCTTTCATTAGTGTTGGTAGGCAGAACACAGGTGATATTAATTTACTGAGGAAATGGAAAGAAACTCTGGATGTATAATCTCCAGAAACTTGCATCTGAAAGGGTTGAATGTAAATCTGGGCATTAGAGTATTATAATGGTTTAATGAAAGAGAATTTTGTAGTTTTAGTACTTAAAGGAATAGTTTGATTTTGGAAATACACCTATTTGCTTTCTTGCCAAGAGTTGGATGAGAAGATGTATACCCCTGTCATGTTAGCCTAGCTCTTGCCAAAGCTCATAACCTATGCCCACCAGCACCTCTGCAATGTTGCCAGATCTGACTGACCAATTAGAGCTTAGTTTTTATTAGGGCTGTCAATCGATTAAAAAATGTAATCTAATTAATTACATACTCTGTGATTAATTAATCAAAATGAATCACATACATAATTAACGGTGCCTGAACCGATACTTTTTAAGAAAGTAAGAAAAGGAAAAAAAAGGGTACTAAACAACAGTTGGTGACATTAAAGAACGGCTTGTTTATTGCTAAGGCCATATGGTCAAAATTAAATGATTTAATAATAATGTATAACAATAACAACAACTTATTTCACTAGTAAATTGCTGTTGAACGACAAAAACAACAACCAGATAGGAAAAGGACATTTACAATAACTTCAAATGCACCACGACGCTGTAGTTTACCAGTTTCATTGAACGCACCGGCTATGTTGTTTCTCTGACGGCAGCTGCAGATTGTTACATACTGGTGTTGAATCCTCTACAGTAAAACTTTACACCGTTTAGCGTTAGCTGTCAGCATTGTAACTGTGTTTAATCCAGCTACTAGCTAGCGGTAGGCTAACGTTAGCTGCTGTCGAGTATAGTGTTAACTAGCGTCGCATGCAGCGGGGTTTGTGTTTCCTGTAACGTCTGTTTCAGAGCATCAGAGAGAAGCGCAGACATATCAGTGGCACCAGATTTTCGTCTGTATGCAAACGTCAATATGGAATGGATTAATCTGCGTTAATTTTTTTAACGCGTTATTTTTTCTCAGATTAATTAATCAAAATTAACGCGTTATTTTGACAGACCTAGTTTTTATCTATTCCTTAAAAACTGATAAAGTAGTACAGACTTTTTTTCAGCAAGTCAGTTAGTGTCCGAGTCAGTCAAAGTTATTTAGCACTCAGTGGACTGTTAAAACACTCTTCATGTCCCTCTACACTTCACTCTACATATTTTTATTGAAGAAGAATTGTTATATTAATCATGCTCTTAGCACTTATTAAAGCCGACCTGCTCCTCTCCCTCTGGTCTGCTCAGGGCTACCTTGGCCCGGCCGGCGGTCCCTACCTTCCTCCAGTGATGCCCCAGGTTACACCTGCGCAGCCCTACACTCTGCCCAGTGACCAGCCCGGACAGCTCCACTCACTGCCCTCCAACGTCTCAGCCCCACCCAACAGCCAAGCTCAGCCTCCCTACATGGGGTAAGGAAACAGCCCCACCACTGTGAACAGGATCGATTAGGCTGTCAGAGTAAAAGCTCTGCAAATATATTCCAAATACAAATAACGACAAGGCTCATGTCATGATGTGATTTATTCAAGATGGATTTATGCCTCAGGTCCTTGGTATAAACAAGCTACTTGTTTTGAATATTGGGTTTTATGAACTTGTGTTTTTACTGCTGTGTATATTTTCATTATTACGTTAGAAATGAAGCTCTTCAGTAAAATTTTTATTATTTTTACTAGGGCTGTCAATCGATTAAAAATGTAATCTAATTAATTACATACTCTGTGATTAATTAATCGAAATGAATCGCATACATAATTAACGGTGCCTGAACCGATACTTTTTAAGAAAGAAAGAGAAAAGAAAAAAAAGGGTACTAAACAACAGTCGGTGACATTAAAGAACGGCTTGTTTATTGCTGAGGCCATATGGTCAAAATTAAATGATTTAATAATAATGTATAACAATAACTAATTTCACTAGTAAATTGCTGTTGAATGACAAAAATAACCACCAGATGGGAAATGGACATTTACAATAACTTCAAATGCACCACGAGGCTGTAGTTTACCAGTTTCATTGAACGCACCGTCTGTGTTGTTTCTCCGACGGCAGTTGCGGATTGTTATATACCGGTGTTGAATCCTCTACAGTAAAACACAGTCACACTTTACACCGTTTAGCGTTAGCTGTCAGCATTTTAACCGTGTTTAATCCAGCTACTAGCTAGCGGTAGGCTAACGTTAGCTGCTGTCGAGTATAGTGTTAACTAGCGTCACGTGCAGCGGTGTTTGTGTTGCCTGTATCGTCTTCAGAGCATCAGAGAGAAGTGCAGACATATCAGTGGCACCAGATTTTCGGTAGCCAGGGTTGGCAGGAAGAAGATTTTTACAAGTAAATGTTCCAATTAATGATCCAGGCAGAACATTCTCGTCTCCCTCCTTCATTTTACAGTCGAATGGTGGCTAGAACGGCTCCGGGTCAAACGTCAATATGGAATGGATTAATCTGCGTTATTTTTTTTTAACGCGTTATTTTTTTCTCAGATTAATTAATCAAAATTAACGCGTTATTTTTGACACGCCCCTAATTTTTACACAAGAGATCTAGAAAGCTCATGAAAAAGGTCTGAGAGATTCTACTTATTTTTATTCACTACATGCAAACTAGTCTACAGTGCTCAGCATAAGTGAATATGCCCATGCTAAAGTTGACTAAAAAGAGGAATAAAAAAAATCTTCTTTTGGAAAGTGATCTAATGCCTTAATTAAAAAAAATGAGGAAAAATCCAACCTTTAAGGACACCAGTTTTCTTTGTGAATGAATAATGTATCGTAAATAAATAAATGTTCTTCCTTAAAATACAGGGGCTTAAGTAAGTACACCCCCTATGTTAAATTCCCATAGAGGCAGGCAGATTTTTTTTTAAAGGCCAGTTATTTCATGGATCCAGGATACTATGCATCCTGATAAAGTTCCTTGGCCTTTGGGATTAAAATAGCCCCACATCATCACATACCCTTCACCATACCTAGAGATTGGCATGGGGTACTTTCCATAAGATCATCTCTCAATGCAAATCAAACCAGCTATTAGGCTAACTGAAATAAAACCATGGCTGGATAACCGTTGCCTTGGGCTTCCTTTTATGTTGGCATTTTAAACTCCGGTGGAGTTATGAGGACTATGGTTAACCTTTTCTCAGATCTCTGCAGGGTAAATCCAGACAGCTAGTTAGACTATCTGTCCAGACTGAGTTTTCTGTTGCACGACTAAAACAACTTTTAAACGTATACATGTTCCACCAAAACAAGTTCCTTTCGAGCCTATTTTGCAGAGGCACCGCAGCTTTTCTCCAGTTCTTAGCACCACCCAAGACAATTGTGATTGGTTTAAAGAAATGCCATTAAACCAGAGCATGTTTTCCTCCCATCCCGAATGCTATGTGGAGTAGCCAGGCTCTCCTCCAGCGCGTTTTGGAGGAGGGTCTGGCAAAGCGAGACTACATGCAAACAAAATATACTTTTTACATGTTGAGACTCTTTGTTGGTAAAAAAATTGTCACATCTGTATTCTTTTCACAGCAGTGGTATGAACGCTCAGTACATGAACCAAGCTCCTGGAGCTCCTTACCCACACATGGACATGTCGACCTATCACAACTCCAACATGCCTCCTGTGTCCTATCCTGTGGCTGCTCCTCCTCACCAGGCTCCTCAGCAGCAGCAGCAAGCGGCATATTATCAGCAGCCTTTGCTGTAAAACTCATACTGACCGTAGACCTAAGATGAATTGTGTGTGTGTGTGTGTGTGTGTGTGTGTGTGTGTGTGTGTGTGTGAGAGAGAGACCCTGCGAAAGTTGAATTAACTGCGGCGTGTATGTAACGCAGGTCTGAGTCAGGACACTCTCTGTGCGCATGTCCTCAGCTACTGTATGTGAGGCTAAACATGGCGCCAGGAGTTTTCTCCTGTTCTTCACTGCTTTTTCCTGGCTGACAGTGAACACGGCGCTGGTCAACACAGAAGAAGAGTTGGGTTTGCCCACCAATACAGGACCATGTAATAATGAGCAGCCTATTTTGGCAATTCATAGTTCATCACAATGCTACTCCCAAACATTGCTTTTTTTCTGTATTGACCCCCTTCAAAGAATTCACGCAACATGTACTCTTCTGAGGTGGTAAGAAAGAGTCAGCCATGTCCACACTAATGTAGATAAATGAGAGAACATTTTTTTTCTACCTTGATTATATGGGCAATGTGGCGAAAGCAATCCCTCTGTCAATGTGTACACTGGATATGTTTAGCCACAGTACAGCCCATATAGCATAATAGAAGATCAATGTAATTACATGCGCAAGTCGGAATTGAATAGACTAAAATAGCAGCTCTGCATGTAAAATGCAAGTAAAACGTGAGCCTTTACGCAAGCCTTTGCACAGCTGGTCTAAACGGCTGTATTGATCAAAACTTAAAAAGCATATCTGTTCTGGCAGATGCTTGTGAGACAGATTACTGAAAAACGTGGCTGAAACATGTCCGGTATAGCCAGCTTGCAGCTGCTTGCTAGTGTGGATTGAACACCATTTGACACCAAAATGGCATTTTCAAATGTAGCTACGTATTAAAGTGAACAGGGCCTAATTGTTTTGTTTTTCTTATAGTTTTTAATGACCATCTTGTTTTTAAGTCTATAGGTGAATTCATCTGAAGGCAGGTACAGTTTATTTTTTGACTATCTCTTTGTCCTCTACTGCAGTTTGCACTGAATGATCGAAACAACATTTTTTGGTGAGATTGGTGAGTCTGTTTCTGCAAAGTCAGCTCTTATTAAAAGGCAGGAACTCCGTTTTTTTTTTTCTTCTCACCAGCATTCATCAGTTTAGCTCATCTGTTTTCTGAAGAGAAGTCCACACTATATTTTCAACTATCAAACATGTATGCTAACAGTTATATTTGTGTAAATGGTTAAAAACAATACTTTTCCGTAAACTCACTGCCTTGTAATGCATTCTGTGGTTGCATTTGCGATATTTAAGATGACATTTTCTGTGTGTGTGTGCACATATTTGTTTGTTTTTTACATGTTTGTATGTGTTTGAGGGCTTACCCATAATTCATCTTTGTAAAATTACACTGATTTTCACAAGGATCAGATTTTAGGTTGAACTGAGAAATAGTTAGATCTCTTTGTGTGTTTTTTTTAATCTGGTGAAATGCATCTGTTCATGATTATAACATCTGTACGCTGCTGCCTCTCATCTTCATCTGTGGAGTCTCTTCCATTTAGCGGAAACCTGTTAGGAGTCCATGTTTTATGCAAATGCACGATACTGAGATTTATCATCTCTATATACTTAAATTTCAAAATTGTCAATGGCCTCGCCTGTACTTTGATTTATATATATATATATATATATATATTGAGACATTATACATGTATAATTTACATGGCTGGAGAATGTGTAATTATTATTCTTAGTTTTGCTTCTACTTTTACCTTTTTTATTTTCCAGGCATGATGAAACAATTAGTTACTGTTAAGAAGAAAGGAAAGTAAGAGATCATGTTTCAAATCTACCCTTGTTTTTTTCAGTTTGGGGGTGAAAATCAAGGAGCAGCTTTCCTAGAATCTACAGTCATGTTGCAGTAGCTCTGTAGTTATAATTCTAGCCAGAACTGTTTATATTTTCTTTATGGCCTCATATTTAAGGCATTGTATATTAGATGTAAAATACCTGGTTTTGTTGGTTGCATTGCCATTGCACCTTAGCTTTGTAAACATTTATTTACCACTGGATGCCTTGTTTTTCTGTAGAAATCAAAAAATGACACACACAACTTTGGCGACTAACTTCAGTCTCAGAATCCGCTGGATATGTATAATTCTGTATATTTAAAATATTCCAGGAAAAGTTCCTTTATCCAGGATTTTAAGACTGCTTTTTTTAACAGAGCAAACATAGTATTCTTTGAAATAAAAAGAAATGTACCTGTGTTGAGGGTGGTGTTTTTTTTTTTTTTTTTTAAACTTAACTTTTCCCTATGGCTGGCTTTAAGTAATTACATTTAAAAAATTAAGAGGAAGATGATTAGCCTTGCAACTAATTAGTCTCTCCGATTCCCTGGACACTTCACCAGCTGCACGTCATGAACAAGCTTATAATATGGTCATTATTCAGAAGGTATAATTTATTCATTGAACATAGCCTTTTTATAGTTTCTCCTCTTTACTTTTCAAAAAGCTGCACTGAGGCTCCTTTGAATGCCAGGGTCATTCTGGTGGCAAAGTGCAGGTAAAACTGTTCTCTTTAATTCAATGTTTAAGGCCAGACACCAGGCTGTTAGCCAGGATGCCACCGAGATAGAACACCGTGTTAAGGCTCTCCACAGACCTGCAGTGAGATAGTCTGAAAACAGCACAGCTGGTGAGGATGACTGAGGAGGTTCTATCATCTGTTGTTTGTCCTAGTTTATTTGCTGGGATAAAACTGGCCTTGTTTGTTTTATTTTTATGTGAGGAACACAGCACTACACTAAATCAGTAAGTGATTGTGTTGGGTTACAATTGTACATACAATACTTTAAATATATTGAATATAGCATATATTCAAATATGTTCTATTTATCATAAAAGAAACTTAAAGTTACCAGTCATCATTATGGAAAATGTTTTGAAAAAAGCACTTTTAATCATGTTAATATTCAAACATTCATCTTGTGTTTTTTTAAAGATGAAGTTTGTTTTTTCTTTATAACCTAGCCTACAGTATTTGTAGTGGGCCATAATTAAATCTTTTATGAGGGTTGTTGTTTTTAATGCAATGAAGAGAATGCATTTGCCTGAACTCTCAAGCCAAATGCCAGGTCATGCTGGCGAAGTGTTGACGCTGCGTTCAGATGCACCTCGTAAAGTCCAACATCACAATCTGAATCATTGGGCAAGTATGTGCACAAGGAATTTCTTTTTTCGAAGCTCTCAATGGGCTTACACAAAAATAGACATACAGCTAAAATCCACAATAATGAATAAAAGACAGCAGTGCAAAGGGTGCTGGAATAATTATGGTTATGGAATGGTTCATGTAACAGCTTGCTTTAGGCTACATGAGGTAGCCTACGTGGATATGACATTTGGCTATAAACTGTTTATAGGGCATACAGAGTGTGCTTAGATTATTATTGACAGTGATGATATTAAAATGTTAAAATAGTACGAATGCAAACTATAAAACATAATTTACAGTTACAGCGGATGCTTGTTCGTGTTACAGGGTGCACAGGGATTGTTCCTACACTAGTTGACTGGTGTCAACATAACAATGTTTAAACATAGGCCTTCTCTCACGTGTACAACTCGTTTAGACTAGTTGGACATTTCACTCAAACGAGGTGATGGATTGATGGCTCCTAGGCTAGGCCTATATGTTGGTCTTTCATGCGTATCTCAAGCTGCATTGCTGAAATTCAGAATATCTGCGTTGTCATTGAACGCAGCACTACTGAAGCCCAGTGTGATAGGAGTGGAGGGGGAGGGTTAGTATCAGTGGTCGCACTGATACACGGGCTTCATCTATTCTGTGCAGACCTACTGCAGAGTGGGACACATCTTTTTCTCTTCTGTTGTCGTGAAGCGGAACCGGAGCAAAGCTGGAGCCCGCGGTCCACTGCCCACTACCGCAGCAGCAGCAGTTCCAGTGGAGCGGCACGGAGAGGCAGCCTCCGCCTTGGACCGATGAACTGGCTGAGATGTCCCGGCACATCTACACCCGACACGGGATAGGAGAAGGGATGCAGAAGCCCGTGTTTCAGGTAGGAAAAAAAAACACAAATCACGTGAAATCACCGAGGCTCTTCTTCCTCTTGTCTTATAGTTATTTGAATGAATTAGAAGCACAGCCAAACATGTGAATAAGAATAATTAGGCTATTATGGATTGGGAAAAATGTGTTATTGGAGATCAATACTACACTCCTACTGAAACAGCAATATTGAAAATTGATTGTAAGAATTGAACTCTAATCCCCACAGACACACCAAACTCATCATTCTGCTTAACTAAAGCATGTTAGGCCTATATCTAATGAGCCCCCTGAGGTGCTATTAATCAAACACAAGCACAGGTCCTGCAGTAAGGTGAGAATTTGATTTATTCAAAAAGAAATTAGGTTCTTAATTATTAAACATTTTCTCTAGAACTCCACTCATGATGTATGAGGTGGTCAAAGTCACTTTTTCCACAAAAGAACTATATTTTTACCACTGAAGCAGAATTTTGTAAACATTGTTGATACAGAACAGGGCTTTTTTGTACCTCTGCATCAGTACTTGTGTTGTCACTGTTAAATGCATGCATTACTATGTGCAAAAGATAAATAGCCTACAGAGGACATGTACAGACAGATGGTATCTAGGGTCTAGAGGGTCTGCAAGGTGAAAGAGAACACAGACAGCATCGGAAGGAATAAACAGCAGATAAATTAGTAATATAATAAATGCTTTTGATTGTAGAGCTGAAACAATTCATTATTTATTTAATCAATTAGTTGTTTGGCAGAAGATTAACTGTATTTTGATAATTGACTATGTCATTTTTAGGCATAAATGCTGAACATTACCCAGTCCCAGCTTGTTAAATGTGAGTATTTGCTAATTGTATAATGTTAGTCTGGCTATCACCAGACCAAGCTCAATCTTTTAAGAGCTGCAAGGCGAAATCAAATCGCCGGCAGATCGGGCTGGGTTTACCCAGTCTAGTCTAATGTGATAGTACTGGTAAAATCAGGGAAAGTTTGAACATACAGCTCCAGGGCTACTGAGCAAATTCAATCTGTTGATGATGACCCAGTGATACAGTCGAAAGCTCCAGAAAAAGCGTGTAACGTGGAACTTGAGTTGAGACAGTTTTGTCAATCTTCAGGTTTTGGACTGTTGGTTGGAAAAATCAAGCAATCTGTGGATGTCATCTTTTCAAAATGAAAATTACAGTTTGTTGCATCGCTAGATGAACGTAATACATAAATGCAGTTCCAAGTAAGTAGCAGTCTGTTTTGGAACTATCATTCACTTACCCCAGATACACTCCAGTGCCTCACATACAGTCATTTATCATATTCCGCCCCTCTTCTTGTGTCTCAGGTGAAGTGTTACCTCATTTATTCCTCAAGCACTAAAACAAAACTGGCTACATATGAAAGTGGGTCACACAGAGTGCATCTGTGCAGCCTAGCAACGTTCATGCAAAAGAAATGTACTATGGATTTTGGTCTAAGAAAGCAGTGAAAGACTGACTTCATATTATCAGGTCGTCACAGAGGACAATAAGCAGCTGCAGAGAGTCAGAGCCCTGTCACCCCTCCACCACCAGGGACTCTGAAATGCTGTTTTTAAATGGGGGTTGCTGGAGGAAAGGTGACATTGAGTTAGTGTGGAAGAGAGTAAGGGGTAGCCTAAATATAGGTATAAGACAAGGTACAGCAACAGAATCACAAATACAGAATATGAAAAGCAGAATTGTATTTGTATGTGTGTGTTTTGTCCTCACCAGGCTAACAGAGGGACGTACTCCAGACGTAGCCGGCTGAAAAGGTCAGACGGCAGCACCACCTCCACCAGCTTCATCCTCAGACAGGTAGGACAATGGAGGGTGGGGGGGGGGGTGCAAGACAAACTTCTCCCACTAGTGGTGAGAGTCTAAGGTATAACAAAGACCGGGCTGATCTATAAACAGATTTAGCAGATCTTCAATTTTATTTTGGCAGCATATTTTGAGCTGTCCTCACCTTCAAGGGATGCCATTTACTGGGAGCGACAGAACTTTTTCTGGATGAAATTACTTATGAAACGTCTCACTATTTTTCTGTGAAAGTCTGTGATCAGATTTATCCATTCATCTTTCAAAAGCACCAGGTTCTGAAAGCGCGATACCAATCCCAGCACTGACAGTGAATGGTGAACACATTTGGGGACTTGTCATTTAAAGAAACTCTTGTTGAAATTCCTCCTTGAAAAAGGGAGTTTTCTGACAGCAGTGTACCTCGGTTGGCTTCTGACCTCAGTTCATTTCAAAACTTTTAGTATCACTCATAAAAGTTTGATTCAAATGTCAAGTGAAAAGTGAACAAAGGGGCTACAGTATGACATCAAACAATATGTTTCCAAGACCAAAGCCTTTGGCCTCTGCTGTAGTTTAGGGAAAGGAGGACCTTGATTTGTATCAGCCTGGAAATTCAGCCCGCTCCGCTGCTTAAGAGCTATCAGCCATGTTTAATTCATAAGGTCGGGGTTAGGCAGGGTCATTTGAATGCCGCCTCCTTTATACTGTATGTGCCAATGTAAAACAAATTCAAATTAGTTTCCGGTATTAAGTCCCTTCTGTAATTCATAATACACAGGAGAATTACCCTGGTCGTTGACATCCTGCTAGCAAGTTACCAAGGGAACTGAGGCTGCAGAGGCCATTTAGCGGTAGTAGCGATAGTTTGTCACCCTCTATTTCTTTTTCAATGCCTCTTTCACTTTTTCACTTCTCCATCATCGTACCACATTGAGGAGATGCGGTAACGGCAAATCAAAACGAATCAGGTTGGAGGCTTTTCAACGTGGACATGCAAACAAAAGCGCCCGACAGCTTGTCAAATCCAACAGCCTGATGTGAGTGATGATAGTGTCAAGTGCTCAGATCTGTGGCTGCCACATTTTCTATCACATGTAGGTCATGTTTGTACGTGTGAGATTGTATTGGGTGAGTAGATGAGTCCTGAGGCATTGAAGGTCACACATATCATCATTTTTGAGGCAATATTCAGTCTAATGTTTTGTTTAATAGCATTTCAACTAAACCTGTTCAGTATAGACAGTATAGCTACAGAGCAGTTGTTGGATCCTCATGAATAGTACAGTCCTTTAGAGTTATTCATGGCTTTGTTTTTGAATTACACACCAGTGTATGTACTGTACGTTCAACCTGTTGACATCTGCCATTAATTATTGAATGCCCACTGCATGAAAGCGGCAGGTAGTAATTATGTGGTTCACAGGAAGGAGGAAGAACAAGATGTATTAGACAGAAAGAACAAAACAAGCAGAAATTAAAAACAAAAAAACAAAGAATGGATATAAAAAGAAGAAAGACACAAGGACGCAAGGACGGAGAAATGTACACATAAAATCTCTTGCTCACTGCTTTCCCTCACAGATTTCTTTTACACCCCCGCTGTGATTTCTGTCATCACCGGTGTGATCGTCATCAGGTGAGAAGAGGAGCAGTGGGCTCTCTTTGGTTCCCTTGTGTATCCATAGTAACAGCTGCCCATCAACAACAGGGGTCAAGCCCTGAAGGTTGATTAGCAGGAAACTGCACCTCCTCCTCCTTTTCAGCAGATAGTACAATGGTTTTTTTTTAAAATAAATGCTCACATAAAAGAAGAGAACGCTGAGAAAAATGCTTTAAATAAAAGTTACATCAGGTTTATTCTCCAAAACATTGGGATATCTTACGCTTTCATTTAAGACTTAAATAACATTTACAGATTTTTTTTCAGAAGATAATTTTTTGGGGCATTTTTTCCCTTTATTAGATAGTGACAGTGGATAGACAGGAAAGGTGGGAGAGAGATGGGGGATGACACGGGCAGCAGGTCGGACTTGAACCCAGACCGCTGCAAAGGACTCAGCCTACATGGGCCGCACGCTCTTACGGGGTGAGCTAGAGGTCGCCTTACATTTATAGAAAGTTTGACAGGATCTCAATCCTCATCCTTATCCCAGTTCTGTGCTTTCACGTCATGCTTTTCTGGCACATGGCAAAAGCCTAGACAGAAGGGTTATTCAGCTTCATTTAGTCGTTTAACTCCTGAATGGAGCAAAATTAGGGTGTTGTGTTGCATTCAAGGGTTTGTTAAAGCCCCTGAAAACTTGGTTTCAAATCTCAACATTAAATATTCATGACTAAATGAACACGAATCAAAGTTGGAAAAAACCTACAAAATATTTTTTTATCAAGGGTCTAACACACAGAAACTCAGCGAATGTGCTTCATCAGCACTGTGTGGGTGTTGTTTGATCAGATTGGATTGACTGTATTGGCAACATAGGCAAACAACCGCACGACTGTCATCAGATTGTGACTCAAATATTGCTAATCTCACTGCACCCACTTCAAACCAGCAAGAAGAGCACAGACAGAAATACAGAAACTTTTGTAGATCTCACTACTGAAAAAATAAATTCAGGGCCTTAAAGTATAAGGGTTAATGGAGGAAATGGCAACTGGTCAGGGCCAGAGTCTGTGGGATGTCCTCATACAGATCAGTCCATTTTAGGGAAAAGGAAGTCTGAAAGAAAAAACTAAAAGGACAGAATGTATTCGAGGAGATATGTTTGATCAGTATGAGTCACCACATGATATGCTGAGCAGATCAGATCTCTAACAGAGAGGTGCTGGTAAAGAGCTGATTCTCTCACACTGTGTGCCGAACATCTACATGCAGTACTCGTGTGGAAAGATGCTTCTCTGCACGATCGGTGAGCGAATGCCTGAACGGCTTCCGGGCCAACCTCTGAGCTTCATGATAAGAGGATGCCAAAGCTCGGCAGATGTTTGCGCTCAGGAATAATCCAAAGCTGCAACGTTGAAGTGGCACAGAGGACATTTGCTCTGGTTGCACATTCTTTGATTTTTGTGTTTGTTGAGAGCTAATATAAGCGACGTGTTTGTATGCACATGATGACTACCTCACATATCCTGCGTCAGTGTTCTCAAGAATTAACTATACATGTCAGCAAAATGCAATGAATCCCATCAGTATGTGAAATAAGGTCAGCAGCAGACTAAATGAAGCACAATGGTGGAATGTTGTGACTTCTACCAATTTTTCTGCTGTGCATATGCATTAGTAAAAAGCAGGCATGAGCCTGGAATGTATCTTAAGGAGTTTTTACCAGTAGTGGCGCTTTTTAAACTATTTTGATGAGAGTGTCCTAATTTGACATATATTTCTACTGCAGACTTCAGAGGGCAGTGCGTTTGTGGTAATGAACGATGAGCCGCAAAAGGAAGACAGCGTGTGGACTTGACACAAAATTCGATGAAAAGTAATAAAATGAACGTATGACCCAATGTACCCAATGTTTTCATGGGCTGAGGCTGACCTGAAAATGACTTTTAGTTGTAGCAGTAATGCAGCTGTGAACTAAAGACCTCATCGTCACCTCTTTAGAAAAAGTCTGAATTGAAGTCTTAGCCCATATTCACATCCTGGGTCACCACCTTCTGTCTGAAATGCAAATTAGGAATTTAAGGCCTGCAGATTGCCTGTCTCATTTTGGGATGACACGGCTTTCTCCCAGAAATTAAATTTCATTTCTGAATCACAATACATTATACACAGAAATACCTTTAACCAAAATGTTCAGCTTGCTCCCTGCATAGTGATAAAGAAGGGGCTTCTTGGCACGGCTAATCCCTTTTATGTAGGTCGCATGGCTCAACTCAGCAGCATTTAATTCGTAAATTACTTGATGGGGTCTGGCCACTGCTCTCATAGCTCTCGCTGGCACCATGCACTAGTCTGCCAGTGCCTCTTGAGTAAATATGCAACCCCTGGAGACCCCCTAGCAAGATTACTCATGAAAATACACTTAAAAAACAACACATTTCAGCTGGGTTGGCTATCACTGCATATCAGGTCTGTATCTTAAATCGGGGATTCAAAAGCACAAGCTACTGAAAGTTGCAACAAATAAATACAACCAATTCATGCATACACACTTGAGCTGCAACTTATAATTATTAGACATTATCAGTTAATGGATTTTTCTAAATGAGTGGATTTAGTGCTTAATTGAGAAAATGTAAAAAAAAGTCTAAACCACAAAGATATTCAATTCAGACTTTTATGAAACAGAGAATTACAACAAATACATTAAAAGAAAGAAAATATTCATCTTTTTTACTTCACAAATTACCTAAAAATAGTTGTCAAATAGTTGTTGTTTGATTGACACATCAATTAATTGTCAGTAATCAGCACTTGTGATGACCTATCTTCATTCCCCTGTGGCTTGCCCTAATCTTAATGATAACCACTACATGCCTAATCCTAACACCAAGTCTAAATCATAAAATAATACATTGAACTCACACACAAGTTACAAATTTCAGGTACTTGTGCTGAGTATTTCCATTCTATGCAACTTTATACTTCTACTCTATTTTAATAAACTTATTTATCTTATGTATGTTGTCATTTATATGTATGTTGCTTTTTCTTTAATGTGTTTCTTTTTTATTTCTATTAATACCATACTGAAAAGCACTTTAAGCTGCATTTATTAAAGGTGCTAAACAAATAAAGTTATTATTATTAATATTATTATTACTCCATTACATCAGAGGCAAACTTTAGTTACTTTTCACATTATACATTTCCATCCCCTTCCTGTCTAGGGAGAACTATATATCTCCAATTCCTTTGATTTTGAATTAGAAGTCTTCCTTGATGTGTTGAGGAGATTATCCTACTTCTTAAGCTAAATAACGGCTTTAAAAAGCTTCTTGGATCAGCTGGAAAATGCATCGTCACAAAGCTGAAAACAGGGCTGTTTTTCTGACACCATGAAAAGTTGACTTTTTAGAGATACGTGGTTCTCAGGACAGCGATGCTCCAAATGTATGATAATCTTATGGAATATGATGCAGTGCTGTAGATTAAACTACCCAGCAGTATATAAAGGAGTTAAAATTAGCACAACCTTAAACATCTACAGCGGTATCTCTCTTCAGAAATGTAAGTGTTACTTCCTGCACCTGCAGCTTTGTTGCACTGATTCTTAATGGCTTCTCCTTCATCTACTGTGGCTTGTACGTCAATAGGCCAGAGGGGGCTGCGAGCTGCTGAGGTCTCCAGACACAGGTCACTATCTGAGTATCAGCTCTTTGATGTGTCACCTCTGTCCCCCCCCCCACACACACACACACACACTAGAATATCTGATAGATATGAAGCCATCAGGTATTTTGAGAGGTGCTTGTTAAGAGGAAGGTAAAAAGAAAACTGTGGCAGGTTTGATGAAGATGCATCCTCTGATAGGAGCAGGTGCATCTGCTGTAACACAGTTTGTCAGCAGAGGGCGCTGTTGCTCTACTTTGTCACAAGCGCAGCTTAGACTCGGACATAACAAATGATATTCTCTTGCAGTTTTCACTTGGATTGGATAATGTAAAAAATATGTGCAATTCATGCATTCATGTATTGGTTTATTGGTTAATTTAACAAGGACAATGGGCTTTTTTACCTGTATTCCCCACACAGGAGTTGCATAGCTTTAGTTGTAGAAATAGGACATGAGCATGCAGGAAAATAATTTAAAAAAATAGTATAATACTAATTATAATAACTTAAAATTTACATCTAGACAGCTTTTACAGCATTTTGGTTTGATTAGAATATTTTGCTTTTCATTAAGTTCAGCCAATTTGTTTCTCTTCACCATTTAATTAGCCAATTAGCCTTTTTTTAATGTTTTTAGTCTGTTTAATCTTTTTTATCTTAGAGCATGGAGGTTCATTGTTGACCTTGGGAAAACACACTGTGATAATGTATCCAATGGCCTTCCTCTGCTGAAGAAGTCACAAAATGCATCTGTATTTTTTAGAGATGACTTTTATTGTTGCCTTGACGCCCTAATGTAAGAAATCTGAATATTTCATTTAAGGCACATACGTACATCATCATAATACTTTAACAGAATATTCAGTAGTCAGTAGTAGTGTCCTGGAACAAATCACTAAGGGCCTTGCCAGAATTCATAAAATAATTTTTTTTGTAAAAAAGCAATGGCCTTACCATTCCTCCATTATTCTGTGAATGCTTTCAACAGGGAATTTGCTCATAAAAGGTGTCAAACTCTATTTCTCTTCTTGCCTGATTTCCTATATGATCAGTTTCCTTGTAACATACTTTTATAGATTGATTTTATAACACTTGTTGTAACAGAGCAGGGGCACCGCAGCATCAAGTCTGCCACCTGTTAAAGTATCATCCCTCAGCTGTTTTGATGATTATTTTTTGGCATTTTTGAGGCCTTTATTGGACAGGACAGCCTAGAAATGAAAGGGGAGAGAGAGGGAACAACACGCAGCAAAGGGCCGCAGGTCAGAACCAAACCCATGGCCACTGCGTCAAGAACCGAGCCTCTGCACATGGGTACACGCTCCACCAGGCGAGCCACCCTGGCGCCCATCCCTCAGCTGTTTGCTGCAATTCTGCATGTGTAAATGATATGTCTGTCTTTGCAGTTTGGTGTTTAGGTTACCTCAAACACACACACATCCATGCACAGAGTACACACGGTTTGCTGGTTGACGCTGATTTCGGGCTGCAGACCCCCACCTCCCTCTCTGCCTCTTCCTTATTCACAGCCAGCCAGCCTGACTGGAGCCTCCACCAGCCAATCAGCAAGCTGCATCCCACCTCTGTCATCAGCCAATGCTGGAGAAAGGGATTGGCTTGTGTGATCTGAGCTTGGAAGGCAGATGAAATACCAGGTCTGCTCTGCCTCTGGGGACAACCAGGCTGCCTTACAATAATGGGAACCAACGCTCGCTTGGCTCAGGGGCAGTAATATCCAATTCAGCATCAGGCAAACACAGGGCTCCACCTTTTTTCTTTCTTTCTATCTGCTGCTCTGGTTGCTCTGTGGTCTGTGAGGTCTATGTGGAGAAAGAGACTGCTGGTGGGCTCTGTCACTCCCCAGTCCTCATCACCCATCCTCTCTGGAACAGGTTGATCGTTTACTGCTTCTGCCAATTTTGCGCCGAATAGCTGCTTTCTGGAATTCCACTCCTCCATGTACGATAACTTGTACCTACATGGATTTGAAGACTCGGAGGCGGTGAGTGGAGAGGGGCGTCTGGCACTTGTAAACCATGCTTTTCTGTTGTGTCGTGGCTGGTTGATCTCTTCATAAACACCCACAGAATACGTTGAGACTTGAGTGGGCTGAGCGTGCACTCTTCTCTGGGGAGTTAGGAGAGGCTGGGGGAAGGGTGCGCACAAGTGTGTATGTGTGTCGGCGTGTGTTTTTGAGAGAGCGTGTGTCTTTGGGGCTCCTCAAACTGTACAGTTTTTCTCTACTGATGCTGCCAGTCAGATGACAGTTTTCCTCCTGTCTGGACTGAGCACCTGCAGATCAGAAGAGTATTCCTTTACCATCTCTCCATATGGATGAATGGCCAGTGTGCATGCGATAAACCTCTGCTTATGAGCATTGTGGGTATCTGTGTTTGAGGATGTCGCTCCCTTCATCATATCCCACTATACATCATCAAGGTTTACTGAAAAGACCAACAGCTATGATCATAACGCTCATATCCATCTGTATAATACTGATGTTGCATCCGACCGTGACGTTTTCCTCACAAGACGAGGAGGCATGCATGGTAGAGAAACGTCATATTCCCAGGTCATTAAGTATAAATGTTCATCCTGACGACACACAGGTGACGGTACACACAGTTAGACCTACACATTGCCTTTGATGCAGAGAGGCCAACATTATTAAAGTTGGGCAGAGTGGGCATCCATGGGATAGAAATGTGTCGGAGTGCCGGAAAAATGCTTACAAAGGCAATACATGTAGGAGCTGCTGCTGGGTGGAGGGGAGGGGGGGAATCCCACTGAGCCAGAATCTGTCAAGACCTTTTTTAAATTCTACCTGACATCCTGGCTTTTTTCCAGACCAAACTGAGAAGACCATTTCTTTATGATCCTGGCGTTGTGCACGGGGGCATTGTCATGTTAAAACAGAAAAGCTCAAAACATGAAAAACAAACCCCAGAACAAAAGTGCACATGTAGATAGGAGTGTCCACATACTTTTGGCCTTGATGATAATGATGTTGTGAAACGGGGGGAGTGGCTGGTTTGTTGGCTGGATTTTTTTTTTGCTCCAAAAAAACTTTCCGAAGAACCAGATATTTTCTTTTTTTTTTCTTTTTTTTTTTTACAGAAGATTCAACTAGGAGAGTTTCATTCCCCTCAGTCACATAACATTGCACAAAATGAACAGGACTTTTATTGACAGAACCCTGGATGCCAAAAATAACTCTCTTAAATGTGTTACTCTGTATGTCCCTGACAGTGCAGCACAATCCAGAAATACAGTCTGTTGTTTCAGCTGTTGTTATCATGTGATATTGTCCCATTATTATGGGTCTGAATAACTGATAAGGCTGGAGACTATTTACTTTCCCCTCAGACTATTCAGGAAATGGATTCTCTGTAAATTCTCTTTAAAAAAATATCTCAAGGACACGGCCTCATCCACCCTAATTAAAACTGTATAACTGCCACTGGATTCATTCATTACCACTAATTGGATTGACTTTCTTCAGTTTCAAACAATGAGTCCAGTCATGTTTCTGTTGACACAGCACGTGTGTGGGACATGGATTCTAATGAATCCCAACTTACAACTCTTGTTCTTCAATCAATCACAATCAGTGCTGTTGTTCCACGCTGTCCCATATTTAGGGCGGTATTGGCAGCACTATAGAAGACATCTTTGGGGCTCTTACTGTCCTTGTGGTTTGCTATCAGCACTTGTCATTGGCTTGTGGGTGTCTGGATTTTTCAGATGTGAGACTTTGTCCAAGGACTTCTAAAACAACAGATGAGAAACTAAAGCATTTGTTGCATCCTTAAAGGACAATTCCGGCGCAAAACGAACCTAGGGGTTAATAATGGATGTGTACCCACTCTGTCGTTCTCTGGGACATGTTTTCATGCTAATTGATTGTGTTTGTAGCTTGAACGAAGCTAGCGCGGACCGCTGGTTAGCTTACAACACTAGTAGCCTATTCGGGGCACAGGGAAAGTGAAAACAAATCGCTATTTATACCACTAAAAAGGCTCAAAATATCACTAAACTTCAACAGTAGCATAGTGAGGGTCCCTACATGTTAACCGAAGCATTGAGAACTTTGTAAGTGTACCGACAGTTTATTGAACGAAGAGCTGCGAGAGCTCTGTGAAAGGACTACGAGAGAGAGAGAGAGCTATGCCGCAACAGAGCCTCGTACTGCGGGAAACCAGTCATGACTTACAGCTGGCGATGCCAACTAAAATCAAAAGCAATTTATCAATATATCTGAAATAATCGCACCGATGTAAAACATAACTTGTCTAGTTTACTTACTCAGTGGATAACTGTCCATCTTGTCCCTCCGGTCTGGGTCGCATTCTCCAATTTATTTTCGGGACATGGAAAAAAAGTTTCCCTGTTCATCAGAGAGGGGGAATCTTCAGCCTGTACAAAACACTGCGTCTCTTGGGTGTTGCAACGCAACAGGTCCCACTCCGTGCAACACAGATACTCCTGTTCGGTGGCCATAGCTTCACAATGTCCGCAGGTACACCACCAGTTTCCCGAAGTATGAGGCTCTGTTGCGGCATAGCTCTCTCTCTCGTAGCCCTTTCACGGAGCTCCTGCAGCTCTTCGTTCAATAAACTGTCGGTACACTTACAAAGTTCTCAATGCTTCGGTTAACATATAGTGACCCTCACTATGCTACCGTTGAAGTTTGGTGATATTTTGAGCCTTTTTAGTGGTATAAATAGCAATTTGTTTTTACTTTCCCTGTGCCCCGAATACTAGCGTAGTAAGCTAACCAGCGGTCCGCACTAGCTTCGTTCAAGCTACAAACACAATCAATGAGCATGAAAACATGTCCCAGAGAACGACAGAGTGGGTACACATCCGTTATTAACCCCTAGGTTTGTTTTGCGCCGGAATTGTCCTTTAACCCATAATGACCTGCAGGCTATTGTGTGACTTAGTAGAATTTCTGTGAATGTGTTTTAAGCTACTCAGGGACATTGTTTGGCACTCTGACTATGAATGTAATGTTTTCTGAGATGGCCAGACAGTATATGCCCATGCCACCCACCTTCTGGTGATTGTAGATTTTTTTTATTAAGAATGCCTATTCTTTCCAGCACTGCAATGCTTCATTCGTACAGCTGCATACTTTCTCAGCCACTGACAATGTACAGCAGAAATGGTGCGACGCCTGCGAGCTAGTTCAGGCAGTCAACGAATTGTACTGCTGTATACACATGTGACATGCTTCACTCTCCGTATCATTTACCAAACACACCCCTTCAATTTGGTGGTCTTAAGCTGCACAATTTCCCCATCTCTGCTTGTCAGTGCTGCTGCTGCCACGCACCTGTATTGCTGCCTGCTCTTTCAGCACCACCCCAGCATCCGCCTGCAGGCTCCAGCCAGGGGGAAGCTACTTTATCATCACTTGCCAATATTTCGTGTAAACCCAATCTGCTGGGAGTGATGAGGTTCGGAGTCTGGCCGCCGACAACATTCTGCTGTTATAATAAACATTTCAAACGTGAGTTGTCTGACCGAAATGTCAGTCAAGTCAAATCTTTTCAATATATTTGTACAGCATAGTTTACAACAAAACAAAATGTCAGTGAGTTAAGTGCTATGCTCAAGAGCACTTTGAAGTTAGCTGTTAACGTGCTCCTCCGTCACTTTCCCCACCTATATTTTCACAATTGTCTAACAAATTTAGGCAATTACTTGTGCTCATTTCTATTTTGGGGGCTAGGACCAACTATTGGGGCTACGTAAATGCTGTGAAAGTGTCAAAACATTCACTCCACAAAGAAATGCACACAGCACGTATTCAGAAACTGTGCCTTTAAACAAGTTGTCAGGACTTCTGTACGGCTGTGATGTCACAACTATACTTTTTATAGGTTGAAAGTGCCGCTAAGGTGCCGTCACAATTATTCCCCGGCTGCAATGATGCTTCAGAGACTCAGAAAGCGCAGATGCGGAAGACCTGGAAACGCTGACCAATCAGAGCAGGGAGGTGGCTTAAAGAGACAGGCACAAAAACGTTTTAATTCAGAGGGTCAATTCAGGTATATTCAGACAGTATGAGAAAAATAATGTTTTTTTGTTTTTTTTAATATTAAAGTATGTAAACATGTTCTAGTATAAACCTGAAAATTAGCATTACATGGGACTTTTAAGAACATGAGCCTCAGACCATAAACTTTAAAGTGAAAGCAAAGTCAAACTTTGTTGTTATTGCAGAACATTTTAATTTTAATAAGCAACTTCTCCTCCCTAGCTTACAGGAATGATGCAATCCACTTACCAGAGTTCTGCACATAAACAATGTTGTTTAATGAATGACTCACCTTTACGAAAGCTATTGTGTTAAATACAATGCCTAGTAAACCTGCTGCACTCAATGATTAGTGATTGTACTATTGTAAGGATGCTGGAAGGAGAGCTCAGTGATTCAGAAGAAGACATTGTGTACATAAAAACAAATGTAAGTGAATTACAGTATGAGCTCTTTCTCTTATTTGGGCTCAGTTGTTTTAGAGGAGCCTGGAGGTATGTTTCCACTTCTCCATTCTTGTTGATGTTGGATATAATGAAGAATGCTTTTAGCCTTTTAGCCTGGGTCTGATATGTGGAAGTCAGGGGAGGAAGAAGGATGGAGATGAGAGAACAGACCTAGCTTTGGCGTCCGAACAGATAAGGCTTGAGTGTTGCATGATGGACTTAAGACTGGCCACTTGACACTCTTGGATAATAACCTCACAAACAACTCATTGTCTGTGTGTGTGTGTGTGTGTGTGTGTGTGTGTGTGTGTGTGTGTGTGTGTGTGTGTGTGTGTGTGTGTGTGTGTGTGTGTGTGTGTGTGTGTGTGTATGTGTGTGAGTAGAGACAGGAGACAGACAGAGAAGTGGGATGGGGGGGGGTTTCAAAGTGCCTCGTGCTCTGAATACTTTCTGTCCTTTCTAGTAAAATGAGCTGAATGACATCATCTTTGTCATTTGTTACTTAACAGTTTTAAATTGTAAAGTGGTATCAGAAATTCAGTTACAAAGTTTGCACAGTTGTTTACCCTCTGTCTACTTTATAGTTATTCAATAGGTCATAAGAATCAAATTATTGTCTTAGCAAAAGCACCACAGCAATGCAATACAAGATATCATACAGAAACGACATCACATTTACATTTTTACTTGAGTATACGTGTATATCTGAAACTATTCATAAGAATTTAGTTTATTATGGCAGTTCATGACTGTAGGCTACACATACATTTTGAATTGGTTTTCATGTTCTTCTATAGAAGAACATGACAACCAATTCGGAAAAAACGTTAATTCGGAAATAACGGTAATATTGGATTAAAATGTATTGTAGCGTGTTGAAAAACGTGTTTTTGAAAAAGATTTAGGCAGCAGACAGGGCTTCAACTGAAAGATATGTCTTTCAGGAGGAGCCAAGCAAAAGTGGAATTTGCTTCTATGGCTCATAGTGCAGGAGTTACTGTATGCGCCAAAATCCGATGTGCTTTATAGCTACATGGTGGCGCTAATGGCACCAAAAAGTTCTTTTTTGGTCCAATACCTAACTTTCTACCTAATTTCATTCAAATCTGTTGCTAAAATTAGTTTGTTGAAGTTGTTTATCAAGGTCAAATACAAAACAGTGGCTGCTTCTCAAAGATATAAGAGGCTTCATTGTCATTGCACTACTGTCTGACAGTATTACAACGCAGAGATGGGGACTCAAGTCTGAGACTCGGACTCGAGTCACACTTAAGTCGCACAAACAGTGACTTCAGACATGACTCGGACTCGACCCAAAAGACTTCAGACTTGACTCGGACTCAAGCTTCGAGACTCGTCAACAACCTGTTTTCATGCAATTATTGTTTTTAAAATCTAAATGTATTTATGTATTTCTATTTTCTTTTATTGGCGCATATACATTGGGGAAATGTATGACGAGCTGCATGTCCCCTGCCCTTTGCCATAATGTGCAACATAATGCATGCGCTATGCCTTATGTGCACGCACTCACATATAAAAAAATGCATTGACGATGGCGACACCATCCAAGTCTTCTTCTTATCCTGTTCAACTATTCAAAGTAATCATTTTCATATTTAATGCTACCATTTGGGTACAAACAGATTATATATTGTTTTTCTCTGCATTTGATGGAAGGTTGAAATTATAACTCCAAAACTGTATTAACTGCATGTCACTGCCATCAGTCAAACATGCAATTTACTTACTATTTACCACGTCATATTGATAATGCAAAGTTTGCCAAGAACATACTATACCTCTGTGTCTTTGACTGTGGCATGTAAACGGCTGATCGCAACAGAGAATGCAATCATGCAAAACATCTGTTCTGCTGTGAAAGTGGCAGAGGATGGTAATTGGACGAGATGGTTATGGAAAAAGAAGGTGCTATCGCAGGAGAGAAAAATGATGAACAGGGCAGAATTTACAGTAAAGCAATACATCATGCCTTAGTCCTGATGTCAAGCAACCCTTTGTAAGCATGTTTCCTGCTCCCATGAGTTTCACCCCCTTTGTGTGTGTGTGTGTGGGTGTGTGGGTGTGTGTGCATGTGTACTTGCACATGCACTGTATACAGTTTTTACAGCTGCTTCCACATGTTTTGAAATTATACTCCTTTGTAGTTTTATCTATCACATATTGGAGTTTTTTTTTATCAGGTTTCTAAAAAGGCTAGATATAGTGTTTGTGCAAGAGTTTTTATTTTGTTCTTGTAAAGAGTAATAGAATTAATAGCATGAATAATAAAAATAAAATCAAGTTTTGGATCAGTTACTAGTCATAAAATAGTGGGGGGAATAATCACAATTTCCAAGTCCCATCTTCAAAGGTCTTGTTTTGTTCGACCAACAGTCCAAAATAAGATGAAATATTTGCTGTATTCCTTTAATTCCTGTCATCATCATCTTCTTCATCACTCTTCTCTTGTGCAAAGATCTGTTTTTAATAATTATTTTTTCTCATATATTTATGTAAGAAATGTTCATGATTACAGGTCCTCACAAAGATTCTATTTAAAGATTCACACTCTTGCTCGCAGAATCTCACATTTTCAGCTCTTATGAAATGTTCAGATGGTATGAAAGCTCTGTGTCAACACGGCATATCTGCCTGTACTGTACCCCCCTGTCCTCTGTGGATGAATGCTGTTAATGGGTTGTGTTGAACAGAGTCTGTGGCAGCATCCATGGGGGCAACAGACTGTGCCATCATCTGTTAGGGAAACATTTGTGCTGAGGCCAAGTTTTTCACCCCATTTGGCTGAGTCTGCAGGACTCCAAACGTCCACCAGCTGGCTGTCCAGCAAAATGGAAAGCAGATCCACCTGACCCGACGAGCTGGAGAGCACAAAGCATCTCACGTTTGAATTGGGTTCGTGTGAATGAGTGTAAAAATGTTCTTTCTCTTACCAAAAACCCATTAAGCCTTAATCTGTCCTTTAAACAAAAAAAGTTGTGTGTGAACAAAATATAATTTTTTGTGTGTAAAAAAAATCCTGGCAAGAGTTTTGGTTACATTTTGTGCTAATGTAAGTTACTTGACATTTTCTGGTACTACAAACATAATTCAAACAGTAAAAAAAGGACAGATTAAGGCTTGATACTCATCCATAGTTATTTTAATACTAGTGCAAAGATATCGCTACAAATGACACACTGACACTGACAAATTCTATAAACAGCATAAAACATAAAGAGCGTTACCTTTTTATGAGATGTTTTAAAACTCAACTAGACCAACATGTTGAACCAACAATATTATGGAAATTAAACATTACTGGCCTTACATTTGAGGACTTTTAGACTATATATTGTAGATACTTCGTAAATTGAGAAAACTCTTTGACTATTTGCCTGAAAGTTAGAACCAAGCATAGAGTCTGGGACTAATAACAATTCTGTTTTTCTTTGCTAATGAAGAGCTGACATTCTGGAAATACAAGTTCTCCATGTGTATAGTTAAAGCTGAAACAAAAAGAAATGGGGAAGATCAACAACTGCGAAGCAGTGATCAACTCCACACTTACTGCTGTCTGTGTGATAGCTACGGGCTTCACCAATGTGGCTTGATGGTCCACATTCAAAGAAGAGTGTAGTTAGAGATGGACCGCCTCCATGATCTTCACCCTTCAACAGCCGAGTAATGACATGCTGAATGTTGCATCCACAGCCGCCACTTGGACTCAGTGAAGGACAGAGATGTACTCTCGTCAGCCAAGATCACGATTCTGTAGAATGCTGAATTTACCATCAGAGCGATTTAAATTTGGATTTTATAATATATATATATTTTTATATATATATATATATATATATATATATATATATATATATATCTCCTACTAGTATATCTTTTTTATATATTATGTTATAAGAGATGTTTGTACAGTAATAGTTTAGTCACAATATATTTAAGCTGTCGCTTGACTTGTTAGCTGTTATGTTCCTTTCTGATTTTATTTCATGGAGTCAAACAAAACCTACAAACGCTGACAGAAAAGAGTTGGAATATTAAATTTGCCATGCGAGACCAGTGTCCGAGTGTTGACAGTAACATGATATCCAGTGTACTGCATAGTTCAGGAGGTATGACACAAAGAAGATGCTGCATCGCCGGCTCCAATGTCAATATGACATTATTATGTTGTGATGTGTGAGGTGGGAACCTTGTAAAGTACATTGGGCTGTCTTTTATATTAGTAGACTGTCAAATACATTAGTAAGGGGAGTTCATGTTATGAAAGTACATCATGAACAAGAAAGAAGAAAATATTGAGAAATGGAAGATGGCAAACCTCAGAACTTATAGTTTGATTAATAGTGACAAAACAAAAGTAAACTTTTCAGCAGGTAAAGCAGCTCAGGTATAAGATTATGTTGTTAGATCTAGAAAACTTCTGACTGCACATGACTTTTATACGACAAAAAGAAAACATTTTGATCCGAGTCAATTCTTCAGCGAGTCAAAATGTTCTGTAGACTGTATGCACCGTGACAGGTGTGGTTGAACAATCAAATTGATGGTTCAAATTAAAAATTACTTTTAAGTCACTAGTCTGGCATTACTCTTTTAACGGCTGTTTTTTTTTTTGTCATATGTCTTATAAAAAAACAATCAACAAATGCACTTTGTTTTGACAGAAATGATTTAAGTGGTCTGATCATGACCGTGATCATGTATGTTCTATACTGTTAGACAGAAAAAGGATATTTTAATTGTATAAGCTTGTGCTATGCAGTGATTTACTTGTTCATTTGTTTTCAGTCGTTGCGTCGTTGAGTGCAGGAAGTCATGCTGCTTTTGTGTGTCACCCAGTGAGGGACGAACCGCTTTTATTGTAGAACATGAAAGTGAAGAAGTCATTCATATTAATGAACTAATTTATGTATTATGTCATGATGCATGTCATGGCCATTGCACTATGCTGTGTACAGCATTACATCATGCAACATGGTTCCATATATTATAGAACGTTTTTGCATGTTACGTAATACTTGTGCACAGATTGTTGCAGGCAGTAGTTGCCTGTTCAAGCCAACACATGTTGATGTGGACTGACTGGCAACTGGAATAACACAGTGTTTACTGCACTTCTATGGCGCTTTTTGTCTCTATAAATAGAAAGTAAGAGAAACTGACACACAAAGACATGTTTGGACTAAATGACAGATAAGGGCAGACAGACTGGCAAACAAAGAGGGTAACAGATGACTTTAGACAGGTGGGTTATAGAGACTGTGGGGCCAATGAATCATAAAGGATATTTATGTCAGTAGTGGTAACTGTAGCAGCAGCCATACTCACGCTGATCTTTCAGGCCTTCCTCTCATTTAATTCTGGTGACAAGGGAATAACTGGCTCCTGACCCCTGAAGAGGCTGCTGTTTACGGAAGCCTGCAGGCAACTGTACACAGTGTATTCCCTGTACCTGTACTAGAAAGTAATGATGAGCAGTAATTAGCTTGTGGACCCTAGTGAGTCTGTGCACTGAGGTTGTTGTTTTTTTGCCTCTGAGGCAGGCATCCAGTGTTGTTATGCTAATGTAGTGATTTCTCAGCTGTAGTGTAGCGTTTTGTACAGATTTTGTTACATAGCGACCAACATCTCTCTCCATCACAGATATGGAGAATAGAGAGTAACAGCTAACTGGACCAGAAAGAAAGAGTGAAAGAAGCTGCTGTGATGTGAATTAATTTCAGTCCAAAAATATATAAATAAAACATATGTGTTTTTATAGTCCTTGTTTATACTCACTACTAAGATTAGCTTGCGCTTGATGCATTCTACAAATGATAGGCTGATATTTTGCCCATCAGTATAAGTTGTATGAGTATCTACGTTATTGTATGAGTATGTACAGAAAGACAAATGCCTAATTTATCCCCCATTGCTCAAGCGTATACTTTAGCCATTGGCTGTCGGATTAGTTGGGGTCAAAGTTCAATAAATTTGATCTTTTAGTTGCAGCGCTGCTGCATTCAACACTTTAGGACATTTACAATATTATTGTGACTTCTAAGTTAGTAACCAACACTATGTAAACACTAAAGTCCAAAACCTAATGGCAAGACAACCATGGCTGAGTTTCTGAGCTCAGAGGAAATGGTGCTGCAACAACACTGCCATTTCTTTGACTGTAAATTAGCTTGATGAATGAAAGAATCAAATGTGCAGCCACTCCATATAACGCACAGAGACTTAATCACATGGTGCAGTTGTAACAAATAAGGGCTGAAGCCAGATCTCCCACATAGGATTAAACGGCCACAGTACCGTCAGCCAAAGGTTAAGTCCTCAGAGCCATGATGGCCTAGTTTACACACATACATCGCTATGTGTTGACAATGTTGGCAAACTATAAGTCAGCCGGTGGAGGTTATAATTGGTAATGTTACAGGACGCACTGTAGATTTAGCCATTGTTAATGATAGATTTATAGTACATGTCCATTGGCCAGGGATCCACTCAGATGTGTGACGTGTGCTTTTCATTTCACGCTCAGGAGCAGGTAACATTATGCAAATGCATTCACCTTGCTGTTGTGTTTGCAGGATGGTGGCAAAATTAAGTTTTACAATATGTTTGAATGAATACCCCTAAAATCAATGTGTAAAAAATTTATCAATAATAGTACAGTTGTTTGGGGATGGGATGACTATTGGTCCTGGCAGAAGACATTTATGTGCACACTTTAAATAGGTACCCCTACTAAAATTGCTTCAGTCTTACATCAACCCTGCAATACATACTATGAAGGTTATGATTATATTGAAAGTGTTTTACAAAGGGGTTTATTCAACTTAATTTGAGGCAAAAGTACTAGTACTTTATTCTTTTTTTTACTTGGTTTTGTATAGTATATATTGGTGTTATGTGTATACTATTGTATAATAGAAAGAAGAAGCTCTACAGAAAAAAGTCTGTAGAACTGTAAGATAAAGGATAATAATATAATAAACGTTATTTATATATCATCTTTTATACCAGAAATGCAGCATGTGCTTTACAACAAGGCAGCTACACACAGAGCCAACGGCCGACCGTCGGCAGAAAAGGATGTTGGACTGATCAGTCTCCCCGAGTTGGTTAAAAAAATGCCTTGGAACACACCAAAGCGACGAGACGTAATACGTCTCCATAACAGCAGGCGGCGCTAATCTGTATTGTCGCCCAAAAAAATGAAAACCGGCAGCTGATTGAACGAACGCGTCACCTGGGTCTGGCTGCTGCTTCCTGCTTTCAACCGGCCATTAATGGCGACTCATTCAGAATATGATCTCATATTGTACTAAAATAGTTCACCGAAATGTGTTTCTGAAAACATTTTAAGCGAGAAATAGGCCATACAGTTGCTGAATCTGTCTTCATTACATATCGACAAAGGTCAGTTTAAAAGATTTTCGTTAGATTTTGAGAGGCTTAGTCCCGGTCATTCCGCTTGCCATTTCCGGGTGAGTCCCGACTGCCCTGTCTCCGACTGAGCAAGTCAGGTCAGCCAAAATAAAGGCCGACGGCTCCTCCAATGGACGACGGCACGGAACACACCAAACAGACTCGAGTCACCGACCTCGCCAGACTGTCCAACGGCCGATAATCGGCCCGGTATGTAACTGCCTTTAGGGACATTATACACAGAATAAACATACTTACAGGGAATAAATGCCATAATTAATGAAAAAAGATGGAAAATAAAACCCACTGAATAATAATAATAATAAGATAAATATTAAAATCAGTACCCATATTTGCAGCATGCACATTACATTACATCAATAAACACTACAGTAGCATGAAAATGTCTCCATTCTCTTCTACTCTGTGTTATCTTTTTCTTTTCTACATCAGTGGTGGAGATTAGAATTTTTCAGACAAGGTGTAACCTCATTGTAGTCATATAGCAGAATCTAAAAGTCTGTACAAATGTCAGTACCAAGAATCATTTTCAGCATGGTGGCCTTGGATTGGGATCTGCACCTGTCTTCTTGTCACCATGTCTTTGTCTGTCTCAAGGTCTGCGTCTCTTCATCAGCGCCCACCTCTCACTGCAGGCTCACTGCATGTGATGCTGAAGCTTGATGAGCACATTGGTGCTGTAATAACTCTCTCTGCTGAGGGGAAACTCGCTCTCCAACCATCTATGTGCATCCACTGTTGCTTCTTTTGATGTTTGCACAGTTTCCTCAGCTAGTCGATAATAATCTTGCTGTCTCTTCAGTTATCTCTCTCTCTCTGCCTTGAATAAATGGGTGGGCTTTTTTTTATTTTTATTTACTGCTCCTCTAACTCAGCAGCCAATATAAAGCAAATATAAAGCTAATAAGGATGAGGGGTGAGGAATGAGGTGACTCCACTGATAGTGATGCTATGAGACTGATCTGGAGGGGGGTCAAGCCACCCACTGAGTCTCAGAGGAATACACACATACATACATTACACATACTGTATAACCAATAAGTTCTCAGTAATCATTTTTTAGGAGAAGAAATGTCCTCGCAAACCAAAATATTCATCACATACAAATGGGTGACAAATTAAAAGAAAGAAAAAAGGAATAATTTAACGCAGATTATAGCATAGAGGTGGGAGAGATTTTTAAATGACTTTTTAAATGACACTGTCCATCTTAATCATTAAATCACCAAATAGGGGAATATTGTTTGTAAGAATGGTGTTCATCTCTTAAAGTCAAGAAACACTGAAGGTGTTGTGGAGGCTAGTGGTGGAACAGCACCTCACTAAGACACATTATGTTGGCTTTTATTCTTTACGCTGTCACCCATCTGTACCTGCAATAAACCAAAGTCCTTCTTTCACTGCTGGACATTTTTGAAAGGAGCGAGCGTTATAGCTATCTTGCTATTTATAGGAGCAGGATCCGCTTTATCTTCCACAGATTTCTAACTCTCCTGGGGTCTTTACACACATGTGACTCTATGGAAGAAAAAAATGACATGAAAAATAACAAATAGCAAAAAGAAAAGATAAAACATTACATTAATTAGTTTGAAAGAATGGTTTGACATTTTTAAATACACTCTTGGGAGTTAAATGAGAAGCTTGATACCATTTTCATGTCTGTATGCTAAATATAAAGCTAGAGCCAGCAGGCTGTTAGCTTAGTTAAACATAAAAACTGGAAACTGCTAGCCTGGCTCTTTACCAGCACCTCTAAAGCTCACAAATTAAAATGTTATATTTTGTTTACTGAATCTTATATCTCTTCAACTGAAATGCCTCATATTTAGTGTACAGACATGAGAGTTATAGCCAGTCTTTTCATCTAACTCTTGGCAAGAAAGCAAATAAGCATATTTCCCAAAACGTTAAACTATTTCTTTTTAACAAGACTTAACAAAACAAGTTAAATTGTACATAACTCAGGCCAAGAAGATGATTACAATATTAGATATTTACATTAGAACATAAACTAAAACTTTTCATGAGATAATAAGGTAGGTGGCTTGTGGCTCGGAGGTAGAATGGTCGCCCCATAACACGTCAAAGCGTCCCTGAGCAAGACACTGAACCCCAAGTTGCTCCCCGGATGCTGTATGTATAGCTGTTCACTGCTCCTAATACTTAGGATGGGTTAAATGCAGTAATAGAATTTCACTACATTGTACTGTGTGTATGTGACGATAAAGGAATAATGTTGTCAGAAGAGCAACAGACTTTCAACCCATAGAGGTCCGTGTATTTTCTTCATTCGAGGTTTAGCGTTTTTTTTCTATGAGATTGCAGACAAGGGTACCCCTTTTTGTCATTCAAATTCATATTTTTGTCAAATTACCATGGTGACAAACAAATGAGGCAGGGTTTCCTGAGTATTGTGTCTTTAATGTTATCTCTACAAATAAAAACACCATCTTTCTGTTCTGAACCTGCCCTCCCAGTCGGTTCATCATCTTTAATCTGTCAGCCTTTGATCCTTTATGAAGAGGAATACGACCAGTCATGTAAACACAGCAACACACACACACACACACACACACACACACACACACACACACACACACACACACACACACACACACGCGCGCACACCTGGGTTTTTCTAACCTCTTACTCATTCTGTGTTTTAAGAAACAGTCTCTTATTATGTCCTGCATCTATTTGCACTGTTTTGCAATGGGTTTAGTTTTGAATGGGACGCATGTCAAATTAAATTTGTATCACATAAGGGAAGTTGTCACCCTGTGGTTGTTTTGCCAATACTGGTACTTTTTAATTCCTTCTTGTAACATGTTATTTCCATCTTCTGTGCCCTGTTGTTCTCCAGGGCTCAGCTGATTCCTACACAAGCCGACCGTCTGACTCGGATGTGTCCCTGGAGGAGGAGAAGGAGGGCGGCCGGCAGGAGAGGGAGCAGCAGGCCACTGTCCAGCTCGAGAGGGCAAAGGTCATTTACAGCACAATAGAGCTACATGCTGTTCTGTATATCACATGATGAAACTCATAATCTCAGCGCACAAACAAAAGACACGTGATTTAGTTTAATTTACTGCACTGTACGTCTGGTCTGCATTAGTTGTCTAAAAGTTGTCAACTTGTCGAAATATAGATTTACACTGTTACAGATGCAGAGATGTTACACTGTCCCGTCGCATTCTCTTTACTTTTTATTATTTTTTGCGGCTTTTCCGCCTTTATATTTTTTGACAGGACAGCTAGGTGAGAAAGGTGAGAGAGGGGGGAAGACATGCAGGAAATCGTCACAGGTCGGATTCGAACCCTGGACCTCTGCGTCGAGGCCTAAACCTCCCAGTATATAGTGTGCCTGTTCTACCACTGAGTCAACTTGGCCACGTCCCGTTGCATTCTCACACCTTTTCTGTTGTTTGTGGATATCTTTTTTCCTGATGAAACCGGGCTGAGCATAAACAGTGTGATGTGACTTTTTATGTTGAAAAATGTAATAGAGTTCAACAGCTAGGGGCGGAATCACTACTCAAAAGCATTGGTGCCAAACCTTTGGTTTTTGTGTTTTTCCCCCAGAATCAAGGTTTCAAAGCATCAATACTTTATTTTCATTTCAACATAGTTGAATTTGGTTTGGTGACAACAACATCATATCACTTACAGGAACAACCTTGGGACATAAAACAAGTGAAAAAATACTATAATGATAATAACAAAAAATTTAAACAAGCGCTTCCATGGGGATGCTACAGTATCAGTACAACAAACCATGATATATACACCTATGATATAACACAGAATACATAACCTTACAATGTCTTATAGAGATACTGTAATTAATCGTACTATCAGAAAACAGCAGCAGTGCTAGTAAGAACTCATTCTAGTAAGAATAGTGATGCAGCCTTTAACACCAGCAAAAGACACCATTTCACCTGCGATATATTATTAATATCTAACCCAAATCTATCAGCAAATCAAGTCATGATAAATAATGGTTAACTAAAATAAAACCAGTAAAATAAAATAAAAGAGAAAAGCATCAACTTAATCAGTCAGTTCACCATATTATGGCCTGTACTTCATTGTAAGAAAGTACAAAAAAGGATAATAGGTAAAGAATGTTTGAAGGAGCCATCTTTGTAGACTATGTAGGCTTTTTGGCCTTGGAGTGAAATCTTCTGCTGCCCCTGCTGTATGCTGGTGTGATCACACTGCTGCTGTCTTGCAGCCACCTTCGTCAGGAGCTCAGAAATAGCGTCTCTTCATTAGTGCCCGCCCCTGACTGCAGTCTCGCTGCATGTGATGCTGGAGCTTGATGAGCACATTGCACATGCTCTGTGTCTCTATGTATCCACTGCTGCTTCTGTTTATGTATTAAACGGTTTCTCTGTTGAATTTCCACACAAAAAATACAATATCAACATCATGACATAACGTTTCATATTCTGTGATAGAAGATTTTAATCCCAATTACATATTCATGGTGCCACTTTATTGCTGTGATGACCCTTTTCTCTCTGCTGTCTTACAGACTAAAGCAGTGGCATTTGCTGTGAGGACCAACGTCAGCTACTGTGGTGCTCTGGACGAGGATGTTCCTGTGGTCGGCACCGCCGTCTCCTTTGATGCCAAGGACTTCCTCCACATCAAAGAGGTACAATTCAGGCACTATCCAGTGATGCTAAACCTGTGGCACGGTATGACAGATTGAATTTAGTCCCCTCTATTTTGGTTTATAAATCAAGATTCAAGATTCAAAATCCTTTATTGATCCCACAACGGGGACATTCACAGTCACATGAGCATGTGTACTTTTGTACTGTACATAGTTCTATACAGTGGTGGAAAGTAACTAAGTACATTTACTTAAATACTGTACTTGAGTACAGTCTTGAGGTGCTTGTACTTTACTTTAGTATTTCCATTTTATGCTACTTTATACTTCTACTCTACTACAACTCAGAGGCAAATATTGTACTTTTTACTGCACTACATTGCTTTAATAACATTAGTTATTAGTTACTTTACAGACTCAGATTAATAATACAAAATATAATAAGCAAATAAAGTATGAATGATGTATTATGGTAGAAGTATTATGTATTATGATGGATAAAGATAAATCTTGGTTAAATCACAGGCGGGCAGTATAACCAAATAAGCTCTACCTTTACCAGCTGCTACATTAAAGTGATGACACATTAATGCATCACTAATTATTCATTAGTACCGGTATATATTATTCTGAAATGAGCCATTCTGCATAATTCGTACTTTTACTTTTTGTACTTTCAATATATTTTGATAACAATACTTTTACTGCAGGACATTTACTTTTAACAGTATTTCTACACTGTGGTATTGCTACTTTTACTTCTTCCACCACTGGTTCTATATTCTACTAATGTGTGTCTAACAGACTTTGTCACTGGATTGTAGCATGTCAGCAATCTGTTCTTTCACTACCATGTCCAAAGAAAATACTCTTTTCTGATTGACTGGCAGCTGTCTGTCACAAAATGTAATTGGTTAACTTACCGGTAATAAAACCTGACAACTCGAGAAACTGGCTACAACTAAACTAAACAGACTATCTTGACAAAACAATCTCAACAGCAATGTCTATTTAGTAGCTTTTCTGGAGCTTTCAATCATACCAAATTACTTTTTATCAGCAGATGGAGTTTGCCCATTTGTCATGGAATTGTAAATGTGCACATTTACATTTTTTTTTCTGAGCGCTTTGGGAACTTTTCGTCCATGTTGGTTTAAAAGCTTCAGGTCAAAGTTTAGGGAAAAAGCAGTTGAGGCAACATACTCACCACAAGGTCTGTTTAGAAGCAGTTCTGGAGCTTTTGATCACCCTCTTTTGCTCTTTTCCGGACAGCTGGTGTGCTGTAATAAATATTGTGTCAGCAGAGTAAATGGCTCCCCGCTCTCAGGTCATGGTGTTTCATTGTTCAATATCTTGTGTGGTGTCTACAATAAATGTTAGCATTAATTGGAACCCAACCTTTTGGTACAATGGTATAACAACTGTTCAAAAGACTGTGTGGCATTTTTCATTACATCCTTTACAGAAAATGTATTGTTTCAAGTTATTTATTGTCAAATGCAACACAATACAGAGAAGCAGTCAATGAAAATCTCCCTCCAACAACGCTTGTAGAAATATCTTTGGAAAGAATCTTAGACATGGTGCTAAAGGTAAAATATAGGGATGAAATATAACATATATAACATATAAAATGAACTAATATATATTTGTGGTAGACTTGGTGGTTTCTCAATATGCTGGAATGGGGAACTATTCTTTCGGCCTGTGGTTCATTCATAAGTAAGGTATATTTTTGGATTGGATAATTTTGGATATTACAAAATAAAGTGCAATTTTTGTGTCTTAAGGAGGTATTTATTGATAAAATAAATCCACCAATTATAAAACAAACAACTAATTTAGGTTTCTTCATCTCCCAAAATAATATAAAACCCTGAGGTTTTCTGTCTGTTTTCTGTCTGTTCTCTCCAATCTACAGAAGTACAACAATGACTGGTGGATCGGTCGTCTGGTGAAAGAAGGCTGTGACATCGGCTTCATCCCAAGCCCTCTGAAGCTGGAAAACATCCGACTCCAGCAGGAACAGAAGAGAGGACGCTTCCATGGGTGAGTAGAGGAGGAGTACTGGGATGTGAGAGTTCACAAGGTGGAGGAATCAGCAGCAGAAGCAGCAGAAAGTGTAGAGAAGACACATGGATCAAAAGGGATAAAGAGAGTTGGAGGATTTTGGGGATGTGTTGAGGGGAGAGCCACTGTAGGGATGAGTAAAAGCCTGGCAGTTGAGCTGGCAGATAGGGAGGAAGTCAAGTGGATGAAAGCCAAGCTGTGTTGTGTGGTCCAGCCTCTCAGAGGTGGGTCTGGATCATGGCCACCACAGAATTTTCCATCAGATGGAGTGATGTGTTTCAACCAGCAAGGCCGTTAGAGATGTTGAGAGAAAACTAACCAAAAAGACTTTGTTTTAGTTGAGATATGCATTCAGTTACAGCTGAGTCAGACACATCTTAATCCAAGCTCAATATATCCTATTTTTATTTCAGCTATTCACCTTTTTTATTTAGCTCAAGGCTACCTCAACACTCTCCCAGGGGATCATTTTAAAGTAAATTGGAGAAAAACCATCACTCAGTTACTGAGTTTTGTTCTGTTATTTATGTCCAAGTAATAATATACACTGCTGAACACAATTGTCTGCATAGTACTTTTTTTGAATTAGAGGGAGTGGGCGGGGGGTGGTGTATGGTCACCTGATTCCTAGGGTTCAGTGGTGTTTTAAGGATGACATCTTGCTGGATTTTACATTAACACTTTTCTCTTTCTATTCGCTGCTGCCATCATCATAGCAGTAAGTCCAGTGGGAATTCCTCCTCAAGTCTGGGAGAAATGGTGTCGGGCACATTCAAGCCAAACCCCAACTCTACAGGTTGGTCCCACAGATACGACTCTGTCTAGGTCTGAGAGGAAACGCTGTCGTCAGATCCACAGAGGGAATTGTTTGTCTTGGTTTCTGCTCTGTATTTGTATCTGTATAAAAGTAGTATTTATTCAGCTCCTGTAATATTTGATGCTTTACAATATCTGATATAATTTCATGTATAGTCCCAGTCCAGTATTTACTTACTCACCTGATCTTTCCTTTCTTTTTCAGGAAAACAGAAACAGAAAGTGGTGAGCATGGCAATTTACACATTCATTTATTTATTTATTTGCCTACTTTATAGGGAATAAATTAAAGTATGTAAAGCATAACTTGATTTCTTGAAATAATTACTTTTTAAAGGTCTATTAAGGTCCCTTAAAGGTAGGTTAACAGTGGTTAACAGAGTTTTAAGTTATTAAGTTTTTAAAGGCTACCCTTTTTTTTTTTACATTTAGACCACATATCGTGCCTTTAATTAACATGCCATTTTTGTGGCAGTTAAACTTTAAAATCAAAATCAAGTTCTTAACAAACTAAAATGGATTGCTTATTTGGGAAACTGCTACTAGTCATTTTAACAACATCTGTGTTTGCATAAATGTTAGTATTGTTTGAACGCCACATGTTTTCTCCTGCAAAATTGACTTTGAATGAAAGAATGCACCTTCTTAAAGACTAAAGCTTAACAACACACATATTAAATGAATTGGTTGCTGCATCTGAGTCAGATTCTACTCTGCAGACTGTTCTCATGTTACATGATGAAATGTCAATAGCTTAAATCATTACTGTTTTACATTCATTAAAAATCCTGAAATGAAAACATTTTATTTATACAATAATGGAGTATTGCTTTAAAGCATAATTCCATTTACATTGATATAGCGTGGAAGAGTGCTTGGTTTCTTTCGAGAGACACTTGCTAAAATGAAATCCTGACTGTAGTCTGTGTGTGCCCACCCCTCCAGGCTGAGCACATCCCTCCGTATGACGTGGTTCCCTCCATGAGGCCGGTTGTCCTGGTGGGACCATCCCTGAAAGGTTACGAGGTAGAACACACTGCTGCTCCTCCAGTCATCTGACTCAGAATCTTTCTCACAGCCACAACTGAAATCTCGTCATCCTTACATTACTTAGCCAACTTTGACCAATGAAATAAATGCCTAATATTCTAGTGCACTTGCACATAAAGGCAATTTTCTTCCCTACTGTGTGAGACAAAGAGGTTCACTTTTTTATAATCAAAAAATCCCAATACAAAGATTTTTGCAGCTCTTATTTAGGTGACATAACTGGCATGTTCCCTCTCTGACATCATTTTCTCAGAGTGACATTGCATCCATTATGAGCCAAGCTGACTAATTCCTTGATGTTGCATTTTGTCGAAGGTTCTTGTGTTAAGGCTAATTCCCTCTAAAGTTAAAATGGAGATACAACATTAAAATGGAAACTGCTCATTGATTATCAGTTACCATTGGAATCACAGGGCAAACAATAAAGGAGGCCAAGGAGGTGGTGGGAGGTGGAAGAGGGGAGGAGTCGTCATGGAATCACAGTCTTCATTTCCCATTCTGGTGTTGCCATGGTAACAACATTCTGGGTAAACTGCATCAGTCTGAAAAAGTGGAGCATGGTTTGAAATTAGAAACGGAGAATAATGTATACTGCTACTAAGGTTTTGGAATGAGATGAGTGACTGAATGGCATTTAATGTTTCCATAAGAAGTAGAGATTTTAGCTATTAATCACATCTGACACCTTTTCAGCTCATTGTTCCTGAATCAATACAAGACAGCAATTTAGTTCTACAAATAATAAAACTCATGAAGTACACGATTTTGTGTCAGCAGTGCTATTCTTTCTGACAATGGCACCGGAATGAGGATGTAGTTACTTTTATTCAGAACATGGGGCTTAATAAAAGTGCATGGTGTTAAGCTTGTGTGAAGAGTGGTGTAGTTACAATGGTGGACAAAGTATTCAGATCCTTTGCTTAAACGTTATACCACAAATGCTCAATTACAAGTAAAAGCTGTGCATTCAAAACAGTACATACACTAATGAAGGGTACAGAAGTATAATCTGCAAAATGCAAAAATAAAAGTCATTGTTATGCAGCATAATGGCCCTTGGCATTGTTATATTATTATTTATTGGATAATTGGATTCAATGCTGATGTATAACTAATCTAATATGTATATAATCAGCATTTTAATGTTGCAGCTGGTTGAGCTGTACAATCGCTACGTTATATACTGTTGGGTAGTTTAATCCGTAACGCTTCATCATATTTTATAAATGGATCATATGCTTGTATGTAAAATAGAAAGTAACTACAAAACTGTAGCTGTAGTTCGAAGTAAAAAGAACAAAAATTTCCTGTGGAGTTGAAGTATGAAGTAGCATGAAATAGAAAAATGTAAAGTACAAAATTGTACTTATATACATTACTTGAGTACAGTTGGAAATTAATCACCTTTTGGATCCCCAAAGTCATTGCACATGTTAACAGCATTCATTTCCATCTACTGCTGTGTTTCAGCTCAAAGGCTATGCCGCCCCTGTCAACCCTCTGTCACTGTCAAGCTCATTTGAACAATTCAGAGTGACAACAGCCTAACACCAAGCTTTGCCTGTTTAGATTCATGTATCCATGTATTCAATTCCTCTAGTCAAACACCTCAGGCCAATTGGATGACTGTCTGCCTTTAAGGATGACTTTCTCAACAAAAGCTAATTCATCTTGAATATCTTTTTCAATTCAAGGTCTTGGACTGGCAGTCATACTCATCAGGAAAAGCTATAATTGAAGGCTGCACTGTGCAATTGCCCCAATTCATCACCTGTGCATTGGTCTTTGTGATACTTCTCATTGTAGCTCTTAATCACTTTATTTAATGTGGGCCACATTCACTCAGCAAAGAGCCGGAAGGAAAGAAACTGTGTGCACTGTAGACAAATTGCTCGGTCAAGTGTGTAATTCAGCAGCAGCCTGAATGGACGGCATCAGAATGAATAATAAGAGTCCACTTCCACTTGTTTGTTGCTTTATAGCATATCCAGTAGATGTGTTAGGATGTTTATGTTGTATGTCTCTTTTGTTTACTTGTAACATGCCTGACAGTATGTTCTGTCCTTGACGTCTTCCCTTAATCTGCCTTTAATTACCTGATATTCTTCTTCTCCTTCCTCTTCCCTTTTCATTCTGTGTCCTCCGCCTTCTTCCATAACCATCACTGTAGGTGACAGATATGATGCAGAAGGCTCTGTTTGACTTCCTGAAGCACAGGTTTGACGGGAGGTGAGCAGTCAAAGCAAAGCAGCGCCTGTCGTACAGTGTATCATCCTCCTGACAGTTTGCTCTGTATGCCATGTGTGTTTTGTGTTGTTTCAGGATATCCATCACAAGGGTAACAGCTGACATATCGTTGGCCAAGAGGTCAGTACTAAACAACCCCAGTAAGAGGGCCATCATTGAGAGATCCAACACCCGCTCCAGCCTGGGTAAAACTACAGAAACTGTTCCACTCAATGATGTGCATGTCTTGTAGGTGTCGACACTGTGAATGTTTTGTAATAACCTTCATATTCCTTGTTGTTCATAATTTTCCTGCTATATGTTGTTGTCTTCATGTAGCGGAGGTTCAGAGTGAAATAGAAAGGATCTTTGAGCTGGCCAGGTCTCTACAGCTGGTAGTGTTGGATGCAGACACAATTAACCATCCAGCACAGCTCATCAAGACCTCATTAGCACCCATTATCGTCCACGTTAAAGTGTCCTCACCTAAGGTAAGATTGAAGGCTTAGATACCAGATAGCCATCCATAAAACTGTATTGATTTCCACATGTCATCTCCTAGCAGGGTACTATATAGTCTTAAAGCTGCAGGTCGCATCTTTTGAGGATTAACACTGCACACTGCACCAGGCAGTGAGGTAAAGTCTGAGACAGAGGGCATAACTGTTACACTTGGTAACCCAAAGCCATTGTAGTCAGTGTTCCATAGTTGGAGATATTTCCCTGTGTTTTTCTATTGAACATGTGCTTGCCATAGGTCCTCCAGCGGCTGATCAAATCAAGAGGGAAATCTCAAAGCAAACACTTGAATGTGCAGCTTGTTGCAGCGGAAAAACTAGCACAGTGTCCTTCTGTGAGTGAATTTCAAACACCCTTTTAAATCTAAAACAACGCAGCACAATTACAAGCAGCAGCTTCTTAGTTTTCCATTGGTGAAACGACACTTTCCTTTTTACCCCCCCCCCCCCCTCTCAGGAGATGTTTGATATTATTCTGGATGAGAACCAGCTGGAAGATGCGTGTGAACACCTGGCAGAGTACCTGGATGCATACTGGCGTGCTACACACACTTCACTTAGCACGCCACTCAACCCCCTGCTGGGACGCAATCTGGGTTCCACTGCTCTCTCCCCATATCCAGCTGCCATTCAGGTGAACTTGTCAAATAGAAAAAAAAGAAAAATGATGTCTTGTATTTTTTACTTTGGTAGTTAATTTAAAGTCTGTACTCCCTATTTTTTGTGTGTTTATAGGCTTACCTGTAAAACTCATGCTAAAATGCCTCTGATAAATGTAGTATACCTTAAAGCCAAAGCTGAGAGCCATATTGGCAGTGGACAAATGGACTGTGTTTTTCTGAATTTCTTTGAAAGTTTGAAACTTCACCCATGGACTCCATTGTAACTAACTGAATTCAAGCCTTCAGAAGTTGCTTATCTTTGTTTCATTGATAGCAATGAGGAAACTACAAGCATTCGTCTGATGTCATTAAATATGATGCTTATATCAACATGTGTTTACATTAGATAAAACTAGCACATTAGATCTAATAATGGCAATACTTTACAAACCTTTTGCCAATTGTGTATCATGTTACTGTACATGTTGCTGCTAAACTGTTCAAATATTTAACAAAGCAAAACACTGTACAGAATCAGTATTTTCTCTCTCCAACAGGCCCAAAGAAACCGCAACAGCAACCACACAACAACAGACCTTTCACCTGTTGAACGTCGCAGCCTGATGCCTGCCGATGAGAACTACCATAACGAACGTGCGCGGAAAAATCGCAACCGTCTGTCCTCTGGGTCACAGCACAGCCGGGACCACTCACCTCTGGTGGAGGAGGACTACCAGGACCCCTACCAGGATTCCTACAAGCCTCATCGTAACCGAGGATCCCCGGGAGGCTACAGCCAGGACTCCAGGCACCGGCATTGAGCTGTGGCCTGCTGTGAACAAAGTGTAGGCCTGTCTTTCTCTAACCACCGTGGACATAAGAGTTGAGGCAGCTTTGCTGTAAGATGATGAAACTACTACACTCATTTGGACCGTAACAACTTTGTGTCGATGTGTAGTACCTCATTTTCCCTTTGGCCTTGGCTGCTGCCATAGGAGCATTTGAACCTAAAAAATTAAGAATCCTGCTCTTGCTTTGATGTGAACAAGGGATGGGACTGGGAATGAAAGTAGCACAAGAGCAGAAAAGTTATGTTTCCAAGGGAAGGATAAAGCTGGACCTGATCTGAATATGCTGCAAATGTGGCTTGTGAGTGAAGTACACTAGCAGGTGATAGTGTGCGACGTAGGTTCTTCTGGATCCTCCCCACCATTTCAGCTGTTACTGTAGCATGCAGCTAGGACTGTAATTACTGGTTACTACCAGCCTCAAGCCAGTGCCACACAGCACTAGAGGTGATGAGTAGCACAGAACCTGTTTGCACGCGTCCAGGAGCAGGTAGAAGAAGAGTATAATGCATCTTCAATGCTCCTTAAGTTTGTTTGCCACTGTCTGCGATGTGAGTGTAGTAAATCCAGTGGAAGCCTGTTCCCAAATCCAGAGTTTTACATATTTTGTTTTGAAGTGACATGGATGGTGTCGTGGTGTTCTCTTCAGGGTTCACACAGTAGCTCTCTGTGCCCTATTTTTGTTATTTCTTAATGTCATTTTCAACATTAACCATAACAAGACAGAAATATAAAAATCATGCAGCTACTAATTCACTTCAAAGCTCCAAACCTCAGGAATGAGAGGTCATTTAGACCTAGCAGTGTGCTGACAGATGTAGTGTTTATTTCCCATCTGATGGAAATTTGATTCTGAGCGTGATTCTATGATTTAGTTGTTTCAAAAAAGTTATTACTATAAGGAATAAACACTTTCAGGACTAGGAGTCACTAGCATGGTCAAGCCAGCATGTTTTTTCATACGCCATGCGTTTATCAGCTCCTGTTGTCTGTCATGTATTTGGCAGGACATCATTTGGAATAGACAGAATTCAATTTTAGTGAGAGATTTATATTGAGGGCTTCCATGTGTAACAGTAAAAAAGGACAGAAGCATTAATTCATTTAAAGTTTCACTTTCAGTAGATTCATCCCATTCCATTGATTGACTCTTCTTTTAAAGCCTTGCATACACCTGTCAACATCTGATCAAAACATATTTTTAAATATTTCCTCCATCTAACTTTATTACTAAAGCTTTTATGAAAGAAAGTAACAATGGTATTAAGTAACATTTTAATTGAGTAGCAATTCGACAGGCCACCATGTTCATACGTATTTTCAGCTATAACTTTTTTCAATGTATTCAATTTCAGTTTAATTAAAGACTCCTAAAGAGTGAAAGCACTTGGGCAGGACTGCGCTACATTTGTCACAATATCTTTGACATGCTGCATTTTTTTTTTAAATCAAATGAAATCACTTGTGTGCTGCCAGCTAATACAGAATTGACTACCTTTTAATGACATATCCTTTCCTTCCTATCTTGTAATCTAATATTTGTTGAAAATCTCAGTTTTTTTTCTTCAGTTCATAGGCCAGAGATCTCATTGTGCTTCAATGATTCTGGAAAAGGAAGAAGGACAAGGAGACTTCTGCTTGTATCTGCCATATACAGTAGCTTTTTTTGTTGTTGTTTCAAAACTCTGAAGCAACAATGTAAAAGATTTGATTACTGCCTGTGAGAGAATGATGCATTGATTAGAAAATTGTGTGCACTGTAATTTTACAATTGTAATGAAATAAACTGCCCTTATGTTGTTGTATGGATAGCACTGTTTTTTGTTCAAAAACAAACACACACCTGTTGGTTTTCTTTATTTCTTCATATTTTGCGAGCACTTCAGAACTATAATATAGGCTAATATAATGTATATTTTCCAATACATCTATCAATTGTTTGGGTATAAGATGAAAAATCGAATTATCCCAAATGTCTTGTTGTTTCTGATCAACAGTCCAAAATTCAAAGGTGTACAGAAGATGTGTGTTTCATAGAAGAAAACCATCATATATTCCCATTTGAGAGGCTGGAACCAGAGTATTTCTGGCATTTTGCAGGTCAACTAATCAATGAATTGACTGATCTTTTCAATGCAATATAATCATCCACTATAATAAAAAATAATGAAAATAATAATAAAAAGAATCTACTACTAGTCAATAATGATTTTATACTTAAATTATTACAGTATGATAATTCTATGTGATTTGATTCTATTTTGCTGCTATATGTACATCTAATATGTATTAATATATTAGTAGTAGTATTATTAATATTAATATATAGTAGTCTTCCAAAAATTATGCTAAGATTATTACATTTCTGTCTGTCTATATAGAAACTGTATTGTACTTTAACTCAATTTTGTATCATTTGTACCAAAAGGACTGTGTGCAAGTACGCATGCGCACGGTTGACAGCTAACCAGCGCAGCGCACTTCACAACAGCCAGCTGATGCCAACCAGCTTTCCACAGTGGTTACCGTATTGGTTTGGTTTTCGGCAACATATTAACCGTTATACTCAACTTACATCCTGCGGCAGCGACATAATTAAGATTCATTCATACAAGTATGGCGGTTGTACTTAAAAGCCTTGACAGCTCTTCGTCTCTGTAGTTAGCTAGCTAGCTAGCTAGCCAGGTAAAGTTGATAGCACTGAATAGCATCAACGCTAGCTAGCTAAGTTACAGCGGATTCTTACAATCTGGCATCAAAAAAACCTCATCGTCAGCCATGGGAATACTATTTACAAAACTATGGAGGCTTTTTAACCATCAAGGTAAGAAAGGTGCCCTGGCATTCATCATGGTATTGTCGAAGAAATGGGAGCTCGTTGGTCAGAGAAGGCCCGCTTTGAAAGACAGGTCTGCTCCGTTCATACTAGCCTGGAAAAACGCTTTCTACACATGACAGTATATAGGTATTAAAATTGTTATCATAATGTCGTTCGCTGTATATGTGCATACGCTTTACCACTGCGCTTACCCCGCTTAGATTACGCTATTGTTTTCGTATATTAGCTAGCTAAGTGGTGAAGAATGTCGTTATGTATAAACTGCTGCATTCATTTAACGTTCGCGTTAGATTATTTATGCTCTCTGGAGATGGAGCGAAGGTTAGGTGAAACCAAGTAGATCCCTGTATAGTGATCTTGAATCAGTAAACAGATTCATTGCAAAACCTCTGTAACATGAGTCCCAACGTACGGTCCAGCGTTCAGCCCCGGTATTATGACTAGAGATGGCACATAGGCAGAGCACACTGAAGGCAAGGAAACTATAAAGATCCTTATAAGTTCCCTTGACTGAAGGCAGCCACATAAGCAGAATGTGGGCCAATAAGGATCGATGAATGACTTCAGAGTGAATCACATTGACTTTGCACTGCCACTGTAATCACATCCCCTTATCAGTGTAATGTCAGCAATACAGGTAACCCCAAATCCATTCACACTTGGCTTGTCTTCTGTAAAACAGGGATAACTACAATGTTCACTATCCAGTTTAAGTTTGTCATAACTACAAAGTAGATCAGGGTGTCAGCTGTGAACAAGATTGAGACCCTAATATATTAGTAGTAGTAGTATTGTTATTAATAAAGTCTAAAAATGAATCAGAAAAGTAGTTGATATATCAATTAAAGAATAAAATAAGTTGCTGGGTGCACCTTACATTTAATTGCCTTTTTAAAATGTTTGAAAATAATCCTTTGACTGCTCTCTGACATAAACGTTGGCAAAAGCTGTAATTATTTGCTGTTGCCATCATTGTCTGGTTAGTCATCAAATAGCACCTTCCTCTGTTAGATCATCTCTGAGCTCTGCTCCATTTTGCTTCCATCCATCATGTCACTGGAGTCTGTAAGACTTTCATTGTAACCCCTGGATCTAGCCCCAGCTGCACTTCCAAGTCTCAGGAAGTCTTACCGTGGCTGTTCCCAGTTGATTGATTCAACCCAGTGGAACAACAGAAGTTCATTCACAGTGAGGAGGGCATGTGATTAGACATTACAAATGTAGTTATCCATATTCATAACTGCTAAATGTTAAAAGGCTTCAAGACAATGGTAGCAAAGTCTTATTCAACATAATGGTCACAGACCTTCCAGCAATAATACCTCAAATTTGCTAGTTACACTCTCAAATGGGCTCGTCTATCTTTGGGTTTTGTACTTTTGGTCAGACAAAATAAGCAATTTGAAGACCTCGCTTTAAATTGATGTCGGGAAATTGTTTCGGGCATTTCACACTATTTTCAGACGTTTATTAAACCAAACTTCATAGAGAAAATTATTGGCAGAATCCAAGAACAATGTTAGTTGCAGACAGGGTTCAAAATTAGCACCATCTACTAGCCAAATGCTGGTAAAATATACAAGTGGCTGGTAGATTTGCTTCACTCACCAGCCAAAAAAAAATACAATGGTAATCTATTGAGTGGCTGTTAAAATGTGAGCATTGACTAGCCATTTAGCTGGTGGACAAAAAAAACAGTTAATTTTGAACCCTGGTTGCAGACCTACTTTTGATTGTGGGAGAAAACCCTTGTAGGCACTGTACCACCCACATTTAGGGATGTTTGTTGAGTTAGAATGTATGCAAGCAGCTTAGCTAGCACCTTTTACTGTAGCCTCTTCCAACTGCACAAGACTGACTTGTGACCTTCACACACTGAGGATAGTGTAGTGAGCTGTGTGTTATGTCTATACATGCAGTCTGTTATGTTTCTGATGAAATAACGTTACTCCTTCACAGGTGTTTTGTTGAGGTTTAACATGGTACAGTTGCATAGATAAGGCCCACATTTTTATCTTCTGCAATTCTGTTTGCCTTGCAGTATTCACTTCCTTTGCCTTAGTGAGGTTTTAGTTCCTCTTGTAACAGCTGTACCCTAACATTATGCGGTAACATACGTACATCAAGTTTTATCGAATAGAAAATAGTTTTCTGGCAGTGTTCACACTGGTTGTGAACTTTCTGTAATTTCACAGAATTTTAAGGTGTACTCCAGACAGGAAACTTTGTAAAATGTGTAGTCCAACAATACTTTACTCTAGTATATCTGGAATATGCCTTGAAATTACAGAAAGTCCACAACCACAAAAAAAAAAACACTCTTTTTATTCACAATCGAATAAAGAGACATTAAATCATGTGGCACATCTTATGAATCACTCACTATGTTACATTTATCTTCACTGTCTCTCTGTAAAAGGCTGCAGTGAATTGCTGCCCATTTCTTCATTCTTGCATTTGTGAATCTGTTTCATATCACTCCGTTGAAAAAGACGTGTGTCCTTGAAAACAACACTATATATTGGCTCTTAGGCATAGCAGTATGCAAAGCATAAGAATCAGTCAGTCTCAATCAACAGGCTGATGTTGTGATTTGTTAGGAAGTATCCTATCTTTCAGATTCAAGGTGACATCTGTGGTTATGTGTTTGGCCAAACCTCCATCAAACTTGCTTCACTGTTTTTTGCTTTGTGCATTCCTAAGTTCCTAAAACACACTTTGGGCCTTCCATGTAGCTGAATAAGTTGGTTGGTAGAAGCAGTTGCAGAAAGTTATGAAAGGTTGTGCAAATACATAATTCTTAATAATATTGAACAAACCTACAACACCTTAGCCATAAGTCAAATAGCATGGCTGTATTTAGCCCCAAAAACAAGGCCACCCACTTGGAAACTCAAAACACTGGCAAAAATAAATTTGAAATCCCTTTTACCACCTTTTCCTTCAAAGTAACAATTACACAGTTACATTATATATAGATATACGTGAGTACTCCAAGCTCACAAAATGCAAAAACTACTGACGCGATTTAGGAAAATATCTGAAAATCACTGTAAGCTTTTATCAGCAAGAGGACACATGCATCCCTCAACTACATGCCTTTTATGTGTTTGTTGTGTGGTTGCTAGGCTTTGTGTAGACAAAAACGTGACGGTCATTCTGATAAGACATACTTTAAAACATGTATAGTAAAAGAAAAGTTTAGAGAATTCGGGCTTGATCTCTTTCTGTCATGCTCTAGTTTCTCTTGACTACCCATTTGCCCGTGACTAAAAACACCAAACAGTCTTGGTTCCTCATCTGTCTTCTGTGTTGTCACAGGATCTGGATCATTGCAAAATAATTAAATTCTACATTTGAAAAGAGCCTTTAGTGCTGTTGAAGCTGAGTATAATGTCGCAAAGGCAACCAGGGCTTTGATCGCTCATGCAGTGTAACCTTGTGTCCTTTACCTTTATCCTATCATTGTGCTTACTATAGGATATCTTACTATTGTCTTGTCACCTTAGTGTATTAACAGCAGGGTAGCAATGTATCCTAGTTGTCCCAGCCTGTGGTTCAGCCTGATTGTACAAGCTTGCTTAAGACAACCCTCCAACTCATCTGTTCTAGCTGTGAAAGTATACTGTTCACAGTACCACAATGTCTCAGTTATGCTACTTACAGTATGTGTTTAGTACTGAAGCATAATGCTGAACACAAAAGGGCTGTTGTTTGAATCGCTCAATGCAGTTCCACATCAAAAGACATCTTTTCAACAGATTTCTTGGCTGAGTTTACACATATTGATGTCACTGTTAGCTTTGTGAATTCTTTGTAAGTGTCTTTTATTGCCTTTCAGAACACAAAGTTATTATTGTGGGACTGGACAATGCTGGCAAGACCACAATTCTTTACCAGTTGTAAGTATCCAAACAGCACTATCAGTAAGCTTCTTTATATATCCTCACCGTTTTATCCATCCATATGTATGATAAATCGATATGGTCATTTTGTGAATGTTGCTTGTGTTACCCCACAACCTAAAGGTCCCCCCCCCCTCCCCATTGTGTATGTTATAGTTCAATGAATGAGGTGGTGCACACCTCTCCTACGATTGGGAGCAACGTGGAGGAGATTGTGGTCAACAACACCCATTTCCTGATGTGGGACATTGGGGGCCAGGAGTCCCTTAGGTCATCGTGGAATACATACTACACAAACACAGAGGTGATAGCAGGTTATGTTGACTCACTGCTAATCATAAAGACTAGTGATCGGCATCCAACAAAAAAGAAAAAAAAAAGTCATATCATCAAAATTACCAAACATTGGTTGGGCTATAGTTTGAATAAATGGCCACTGTACTATGTCAGTTATGCCCATGGTCTTGCAAAGTTGAGATGCAATACTCTTTAATTTATCGTCCGTTATTTTTCTCCATCTTTTCTGAGTAGTTTGTCATTGTGGTGGTCGACAGCACAGACAGAGAAAGGATCTCCGTGACCAAAGAGGAACTCTACAGAATGCTAGCACATGAAGTGAGTATCATGAAAAAATATATCAATTGTAATTACATCAGTTAATCATCTTTTATAGATATAAATGTTGGAGGTCCTGGGGGTGGACTAATGCCACGTAAAGTCAACATCTAATGGAAAATGACTAGCTTTAAATTATCATAAACTAAACTTACAAAGGGTCAAATTAAATTGAATACCAGTTAGCAGCATTTAGCGCAACAAACAGATGAGATCACTGACAGAGCTCTAAAAACCCAAATAATCAAATTTTGAAGGGAATTTATTTTTTAATGCAGTGTTATTTGATATGTTTAGGAGGACATTCTCTAATACTATTTCAAAATACAGTTTGCAAAGCACAGCCAATTGGCATTACAAAAATGCAGACTGGGACATTACAGTATGTGACCCATCTTTGCAGCACTGTTTAAGATGAAGACTAGGGCTGCACAATCAATCGCAATTTTATCGAAATCTATTAAAAAATGTAATCTAATTAATTACATACTCTGTGATTAATTAATCGAAATGAATCGCATACATAATTAACGGTGCCTGAACCGATACTTTTTAAGAAAGTAAGAAAAGAAAAAAAAGGATACAGTTGGTGACATTAAAGAACGGCTTGTTTATTGCTAAGGCCATATGGTCAAAATTAAATGATTTAATAATAATGTATAACAATAACTTATTTCACTAGTAAGTTGCTGTTGAACGACAAAAACAACAACCAGATGGTAAAGGACATTTACAATAACTTCAAATGCACCACGAGGCTGTAGTTTACCAGTTTCATTGAACGCACCGTCTGTGTTGTTTCTCCGACGGCAGCTGCAGATTGTTACATACCGGTGTTGAATCCTCTACAGTAAAACACAGTCACACTTTACACCGTTTAGCGTTAGCTGTCAGCATTTTAACCGTGTTTAATCCAGCTACTAGCTAGCGGTAGGCTAACGTTAGCTGCTGTCGAGTATAGTGTTAACTAGCGTCACGTGCAGCGGGGTTTGTGTTTCCTGTATCGTCTGATTCAGAGCAGCAGAGAGAAGCGCAGACATATCAGTGGCACCAGATTTTCGTCTGTATGCAAACGTCAATATGGAATGGATTAATCTGCGTACATTTTTTTAACACGTTATTTTTTCTCAGATTAATTAATAACGTGTTATTTTGACAGCCCTAATAATAATACAAAAATGATCATTTCCTCCAATATCGTTAATCATATCGCAATTGTCAAAATAATCGCCATTAGATATTTTCCTACTATTGTGCAGCCCTAATGAAGACTTAGTTATTTCAAAAGTTAGTCACAGCTCATCATGTAAACATAAAAAAGAGATGGCCAAATTTACAAACATGTCTGTAGTCAAGTGCAGATTTTTCATCTATAACTCAAACTCTTCAATTATGTTTGTGAATATCCCTTTTCTTTTTTTATCAAAGCAATAAAAGCCATTTTCCATGAAATTATTTTTTAATTGTGATTTTGTGTACCCTTATACATAATGTTTGTCTTAGAAAGAATCTACATTTGTTTACCCTCTTCTCTTTTGATGTCTCTGTCCTCAAGGATTTAAGAAAGGCAGGGCTGTTGGTCTTTGCCAACAAGCAGGATGTGAAAGGTTGCTTGTCTGTGGCTGAGATCTCCCAGAGCCTTCAGCTTACCTCTGTCAAAGACCACCAGTGGCACATCCAGGCCTGCTGCGCCCTCACTGGGGAGGGGTGAGAACTGCATTTACTACTTACTCTTGTTACATTAGACCGTAGAAAGACTTGTGTGCACTCACACCACTGTGTTTTTATGTAGGAAAACATTTTGTTCTAATACAGTATACATACAAAGCTGTCATCTTAATGCCTGTCTTATCTGCATTCCTGTCCCTCTCTCTTCCACATCCCCATTCCTTTACAACTCCCCCGATGTCTTGTTTACCTCCAGGTTGTGCCAGGGTCTTGAGTGGATGATGTCACGGCTGCGCGTGAGATGATGACCTTTGACTTTGATCAAGAGTGCGCCCTTGCTCTTTGTTTTCTCTGCCTCCAGACATTGACTTGAAATGAGGATGGGGGTGAGGTCGGTTGATGGATGGCCCTCTCCTCTTTCCTGTGATGCTGACGTGGGCAGACCGCTGCCAGGACGTTATAATCTTCTGTGATAATTTATTTTACAAAAGACGTCTGAACTCGGAAAACAAAAAACATAACCTTTTCAGAAGGACATTGAACAACAAAAGAGACTCTAATTATTTCAACTGAAATGTGTGCACGGTTTTCTTTTCAACAAAACACAGAAGTCAGCAGGGTGTCTGACATGGAACTGTACATGGACTTATTCTTCAGCTCTGTGTTTCTCTAGCCCACGGTGGCCTTGCAGTATTGCCAGACTGGCTGTGGCAGTTTTTATTGCCCCCTACCCTGTGTGTACAGTCCAGTATTCTCTTTTAACCTGGTGCCTGCAGCAGAATGTTCAAGTGATGATGGTTGATGGTGACTGAAACGTGCAGAAAGGAGGGTCAAATCACAAAATACCCTCTTATTTTCAGTCCCTATGAATAATCGGTGAAATAAAGTGTTTTTATCTGTTTCAGGTGAATTGCAGCGTGTCATAAATGAGTATTTCTTTCAGGTGATTCACTTAATATGATTTACTTTACTCTCAACTATATTGAGTTTCTTGTTTGTAACGTCAGTTATTCTTTTTTTAGTCCTTTAGGGGGCAGAATGTGGCACATGAGCTCATGGTCCCTGGTGCTTTTCAGGGAGTATGATGAGAAGCTACAGGACTAGAGAGGAGAGAGCCAGAGTTAGACAGACAGCAGAGGGATTCAGGGAGAGAAGAAAAGACCAAGCACACAGTGAGTTGTTAAGATAAGAAGAAAGCACAGCAGAATAACAAGGACTGCATAGTAGGATTATCAGTAGGATAATCAAGTTCAAATTAATGGGAACTAACACAAACGAAAGCCAAACTATTCCACTCATTTGTGGTGCCTCCGCTGCCTCACTTTGTTGATAGGTTTGCCTTTTCAGATCCATTGTTGTGGTAATGTTGCTATGTGGAAGTTGCTTTTTACAATGTCAGCAAACAGCCCTATCTTTATCCTTTAAACTTGTCATTATGACATGTTTCCATGCTTTGGTCTTGTGACTATCCTTTCATCTTGGTTTGCGACTTTCTTCCTTTATGCCAAATGTAACAGCTGACTCATGAACAGCTTTAAACCTAGTCATAAATATGGTTCATTTAAATATTTTCATACTGTGTGATAACTACCTATTATGGCCTTGTGTTTTTGAATAGCAAGATTCTTGTCTTTTTAACGTTGAGCAGCCAGTTTCACTGTGAGCATTAATATATTAATATTGTTACTCTAACACTGAATCAAATGACTGTGTGTAATGTAGAAGTAACACGACCACAGAGAATTATTACCCAAACCGTCAGCTCCATCTTTAGTGTCTTTTAGCTCACTTTTTTTTTTTTACTCTGAACAACAAAAGTAAGTGGAGTGGAGATATAAATGAATGAACACAAACACTTGATATTTTAGTAAAATTCTAGTGTGTGAAGATCATATCTCTGCTAGGACAACTGAGAAAACGCCATCTGCTAATGAAAAAAGACCAAAAGATGCGTCTTAAAAGCACCGAAAAGAAAATACTGTTAGTGGACCTTGTGCTAGAATACTTTTGTAAAATTTTGTGTATTCTATCCTTTTTCCAACCTATTTAAAATATGCTCTGGATTAATTGGTGTACATGTTTAAACAGATATGCAAGTTTTTTTTTAATCTTTGTTCCTAAAGCTCACACAATCGGGAACTTGCTTCATATTGAATTGAAACATCCTCAGACTGCAATTGTTGGCTTTTCACACTGATCTGTGAATAGCTTTCAGTCACAATGTTTCATCTGCAAAACTTTTTATAAATTTCAGTTTAAGCAGACATTCCAGGTATTGTAGCAGGTAAGTCAAACCCAAATAATACCCAGTCAACACAATTTCAATAACTGTCATCCATTAAGTTTATCTTCATAATGATTTATCGAAATACTCTAGCCTTATTCCAGTTTTCCACCATTCCACAGTGCAGGACAGGAGACCTGTGTGTCCTCAGTTTATTTTAAGTAATGTGTCAGCGATAGTGTCCGACAGTATAACCACCCCAAAGATGTGAATGGGGAGTTTAGTCCTTTGGTTGACATACTTTTTGCACAGGTCTAATTTATGTTGAGAACAATGAAGGCATGTGTAATAGTACAGACTAGCAAATCTTTCCAAATCGCAAAGTGATCAACATCAACAAACATTATAGTCATTTGATGATTCCAAGGCTTGATTACCAGCATGAACTTACTCAAGACATCACTTTCCTCTTATAGAGCTAGAAAGGTCAGTGCAGATGTTTGTGTTTGTGTAAACAACAACCTATTCTGTTTTTGCAAAGTATTTCCATGACTGACTGACTGATCATTTTAGGCCTCTTACCTCACTAGAATGTATTGTTTTCTAAGGTGTTGGTGGACTAAGCTTTACAATTGGCAGTGTTTGTGTTGTGGTTGTCTATCCCGCAGCTGTTATGTTCTGGTCTCACTGGTCATCAGTCATTTTTTCCAGTGACTAAGCATCATGTAGCCCCCTCCCTTGGTGTCCTTGGCATTGGGTAGTTGTTCCTTTGACTGCTAGAATCCTAAAAGTCTGTGATACCCTGTCTGAACTTCAAATGTAATGCACCTAATGTTTTTTCATAGCATGAAAATCCTTTGCAATACAGTATCAAGCTTAACATAAACTCAAAACTTTTTTTGTTTCGTTTGAAGGGTCCCTCAGTGGTAAATAGTTTTGGAATTTATATGCCCAGATTTTGATATATCCTTCAATATGTGACCCTTTAAAACATGACTACTTCTTTAGTTTTGCAGATTAAGAGATACAAAACTGTAGTGATGTTGCTACAAAGGACCAAGCAGCAGTCATTCACTGCATCACAGAATGGAGGGTCATTGCCACTTTCCAGAGGGAGAGAGAGACATTCAGCTGCTGCTGTCTGTCTTGGTCCCTGGGTAGCACCCTGCTCCTGGCACAAAGAGTGAGAGCAAATATATGACATACCAGAGAGATAGAGGCACATCATCTGAAGAGAGGAAATGTAAATATATGATACATTTTTCATTCTTTGTCCTGTGGCACCACATGTTCAGAGTTGATGCCATTTGCCTCTTAATATTATTTAATATTTAATAAACTGCTGTTGGATTAAACCATAGCTGCAATTTGACCTCAAATATGTGGTGTACAGTATGTTATCTAGAAATAGTTCTTGATGTATTTTTGAATGTCAGATACTTTATCAGGCACTCTGATCGTATGAAACTTGAGTGGCAGTCTGATCCGCTGCTTTGAAATTTAGCTTTTTTGACCCAGATATCAGCCACTTGTGAGAGGTTGAAAGGAATTTAGTCTATTTTGTAACATAAAGTGAATATATATAGCTGATTGTTTTAAGGTTTGTTAATATACAAGGGAACAAGGTTGAATTTAATTTTCATTACCACTGTAAAGCTAAAAACTTTACAAATGTATGCACGTACATCTAAATGTATCATGTCAGATGTCCTCAATCTTCATTCCAAAGTAAATGTCAAGACTTGCCCAGGGTGACTTATTATTCATTAGCAGGCTTTGTCTATAATCCAAGGGGGTGATTTATCGGACTTCATTTTTTTCAGATGCATACAGTCACATTTATACTAGTAGCTATTAATTTGTGGTTCATATGTATGGGGGCATGTACTTGTTTTTTTTTTCTGTCTCAAAGGTCTACAGTTTGATGTTGACCTGGTTCTTGAGAGGACCTAGCCAGCTCAGGGTCAGCTAACAGATGACCTCAACAGATCCCTGCTGGGCCTTCAGATAGCCTTCTCTCAGAGGCTCATAGTCATATCCTTACCCATGGTCAGACCTACTTCCAAACCTTATACAAAAAAACTGTTGCATTTGTCAACACAACCAACAGTTAGGGTTTACCCTTGTTTTCTTGAGACCCCGACCACCCGTTCCCCACTGCCTTCCTCACAACTATACCGCTGATGCATTAGCCTCAACAGGTGCTCCTTTCTAAAATGATCACTTAGGTATATTTAGAATTTGAAACCTGAGTGCACTGGCCTCTGATTGGCTGTGTCGGCCACATGATAACCTGGGTAGAAATCACAGCTGTGGTCTGTCGCCCAGCGTTTCTCTGGAGGAAAGCTGGTGAGGCTTTGGCGGCTTGGGAGACCATTAAACTTTGATTTAACTGGTAAGCAAGAAAAGGAGAAAAAGCACACATATTAATATTTTTTACACCTTGCATGGCTTTCCATCTGCACGGACTTCCTTCTTTTCCGTCATCTCCTGCCATCTGGATCCAGGAGGACAGCTGATTGAGGGATAAGGAGTGTGAAGGTTCTGCTGCACATGGAAGGAGTAACCAAACAATCCAGATCTGCAAGACTCAAGAAAGATCTGACCAGGCCTACCTTTGGATGTATCTGAAATTTCAGCAGCAGGCTGGCCATTTTGTCTGCTCTCTGAAATCGCAACACCTGTTGGGCTATTTTGTCATTCTACCACAACCGTTTCACCTATTTCTCTTATTATTTTACTTAGAAAATTATATTTTGATTTAAAGAGAGGGTAATCAAGTGCTAAAAAAGGTACTTAGTATGCCATACTATATTTAACCTGCAGCCTCAGAAGGCATTGCCCCACCGTTTGCTAAACAGAGTCGACCAATCAGGCTGTGGCATTAGCTTACATGTCAAATAGCTGAAGCACTGTTAGGCAGCTGTCGCCAACCTTCAGCCAGGAGGCACAGTTCTTTGAGTTGTGTTGTGACTGTCACGCATTTAAAGGCCTGTTATAATGCACTCAGTGTCTCACCTTCCTAATCTGCAATTCTCCCTGTGTAATTACTGATTTACACTTGTTGCCTAGTTTGTGAGGTGTTTCACACATTTGTATTACTTTGTTTAGGATTTGGGCAAATCACAAAGTTGGACTTTAAGTTTGAGACCCTAGTGGATGGCAACTTCCTTACTGTTAGGAAATACTCTGGAGATCTTTCGCTGGTATGGCATGCTTATTGGTTTATCATCAATATCTTGTGTATTTTTCAAGCATGCGTTTGCTGTGTGTTATTCCTATTTTTGAATCGTGTAATTGGGTTCAACGGCGGATGACGGGCAGCATCCTAAAATATCGCTGGTGCAGTTGTCCTTTGATCTCTTGTCAAAGCCCCAGTATATGCTGTCTTAAAATGGGATTTGGTGCTACTGATAGAACATTTATGTTAACTCTGCTAAATTGTTATGTTGTATGCGTTTTAGCTTATGAGGCCAAACCTTGTTCATTCAGAGTTTGAATAATGAATGCCTATACATGTTATCTGTGTTTTCCTTAGAACCTCTAAAACCGTCCCAAAATGACGGAAATTGTGGAGGAATATGAGGAATATGAGGAATATGAGGAGGAGGAGGAGATTGTGGATGAGGTAAGTAGACATCCTCTCACTGGGTTATGTACATTGATTGTAAATTGCAAGATTACTTTACTTTCATTTCTATACTTAATTTGTTTAGTTTCCAGGCTAAATATGAATAAAACCTAAGATACAGGAGCCAGTGGCAGGCCCTATGAATAGTTAAGTTAGTAAACCCCTCCAGTCGCAGTTCATGGAACCAGTCGTCCATGTCTGCTGGTGGATCCTGTTTCAGATGGACACCTTCTGACAGGTTTAACGTCCTGGATTGCCCTTAAAAGCCAACTATAAATAAAACTATTTTAAACTGAAGATAGAATATTTTAGGGGGACATTGTCTGTTGTCCTATTATGCCTTATGGCAGGCAGCCATAGGTGGTTAGTATGCCATCCTGAAATCTAGTGACATAATTATTATACAACTGCCAGATTCACAAGATAATGTCATTCATTTCCACAAATTCTTGCAGAGGACTTAACTACATTTTTGTAGCAGGCCATTAGCTATCTCAATTATCTAACCTATAGATGAACAATACTTTGCAATAATGTAATGCTTCCCAAATTCTGATGGTATCCTTCCTGTGTAGCATAGATAGTGCAAGATTGGATTACATAATATTTGGCTGTGTGCCAGTTTCTGGAAGTTACCATTCTGTCTTTTGTTTGAAATGACCTTCCATTTCACACCAATCTCTAGTCATAATTGTCTCCAGATTATGTGATCAAACCTCATATCCCCGAGATTTCAGGATGCTTTTATGCTGCGTTTAGAATGCATTTTGTGTATGAATCATTTAGTTTCTGAAGGTCTCCCTATCAGTGTCCAATGGAAGAGTGAAAGCAGAAGGCTAACAGCTTAATCCTATATTTCCTGGTGAAATAGGATTAAGGTTTGCCTTGTATTTGTTCATACACATTAATATTGCTGATATCTTATAGGGGAGTCTAAATGATTGTTTTTAGCTGCCACAATATTTCCTCATCATACCAAGCAATCAGTCATCATTTAACTCCCGTATAACATATCAACTGTTTCAAATAGATTTGCCATCTTTACTAAAAAGATGTAAATCGTTTGGGAGGCGGAACAAATGGATACCCACAAAATCAATACACTCTGATTTCACTTGCACTTTCATCTACACTGTGGAGAAAAGTTGCATTGTTTTGAAAAAAAGAGTATGATGGCTTCTTATTTAATCTACAGAATGGGGAGAAACATAGTGCTGTTCACGTCATATATAAGAATATGTATAATAGTTAAAAACACACAAGAACTTAGATCTAGTTTGATTATCTAATAATATCAAAAAGAGTGTAGTTACTAAATTATTCTTTTGTTCTATTTGCTAATGATCTACTTTATAAGTCATTATGATCATGAGTATTTTCTTCATTAACTTAAAAAACTCCTCAGGTCATTAAGGGGTGGAGCGTAGAGTTCTCTGTCTGGCATTTAGACAAAATTAGAAGTGGACATCTACGGCACATTGGCAGAGAGATGGAGTGGAGGGGAGAGAGAGAGAGGGCGGGGGGGGGGCAAATGAGACGAGCCACTGTGCTCTAAATCACACTCTGATAGCCTGGAACGTATTAACGTCACACTGCTAGAAATTTGCTTAGGAGAGGTGATGGAAAGAGTGCCTGCCGGGTGGCAGAGAGGTTCATTTTGCATGTCTTTGTAGTGATGTGTAATATGGTGGTTGAGTGATTCATTCACACCTATGGTTCTCTCCTGTCTGATAGATTCTGATATTGAAGCCTCATACAAATGTTGATAAAACATGATTGAGATGTTCTTTCTCGCAGCTCTGGTTATTTCTAGATTTTTGGTAGATTTGAAGGATTATTGGTTACCGGTCTCAAAATGTTCACCCTTACGACATGACTGTCAGTGTTTCACTGAGATACTTCCTAAGTAGAAGGAAGTGTAATTCAGGCAGGCTGTAAGTTAGACGGGCTATTCATGGAATAGTATGCTATGTGTGGGAATGCTGTCAGTTACTTAAGTCTGAGAGTTAGGGTGCTTGACTGGAAAAGAACGTTTTCCCCTTAAATGGATGTTTTTCCCCAAATTACAGTAAAAATGATAGCCTACTGTAACCCCAGATTGTGGGATCTCTCCGCTCCAATACAATAGTGGTGAATCAGGGTTTCATTTATGGTCCAACAGCAACATCTCTTTTCAGAAACAACATAATTGTTACTCTGGATAATCCACGGAAATAACTGTCAGTTTATATACAGTATGGGACTACTTCTTCGGAAGAAAATAGTTCCTATCCTCTGTGGATAATTCAGAGTAACAAGGACATTGTTTCTAAAAAATTCAAGTCACTGTTGGATTTCTTTAAATGCCATTCTTCAATGCTGTGAGCGCCACAAATGAAATTTCATTCACATTCACTATATTGGAGTGAAGGCCAACGTAGAGAAAGATATCTCAAAATATTTAAAAAATAAAACTATGCATGGCTAGATATCACTTGAGATAATTAAGAGCATTAGTTTTCTTTTTGTAATTTGAGTGAACCAGTCCTTTAAACCCATGAGCACTGTGTGTGTTCAGACAATGAGATTACAAAGCTGTCTAAACAGTTTGAGTACTGAGGTGTGCTGTAGCAAGTGATAACAGGAACAATGGTCTATGAAAAAATTTAATAAATAAGAATAGAATTACTGTCATGTGAGTGCCTGGTGTTTATAGACTTGGCCAAAGAGTTAGAGCAGTCAGGCTCACATAACAGAGGATATTAATGTTTCTCTGTCCTCTGTACAATACAGGCTTAATTAGACTGCAGTCATAATTATAGTACATTCCCGTCTATGGATCCTACCTTTCTTTTAGTGACACGGTTTGATCAGTTTATTAAACCTTAGGACAAAGATCCGCTCTCTGCTTTTATGCAGTTGATGGACCTTTTGAGGGCGTTTGACAGAACAGCTACAAATGTGATGCAGTGCAGAGTGATTTCCTGTCATACTTGAAGTGTTAATAGCCGTAATTGATGAACACCAGAGCTGTGGAAAAATCACCCTCAATCCAATAGAAATAATGTGCTGTTTCTCCCATAACTTGTTCTGGCACTTTTGAAACCTCAGTCCTATATTTGTAATATGTTGAGCAGATTACAACGATGACTGTCACTGAGCACAAGAGTTCTCAGTTCGCACAGGTAAAGCACCTTCTCCCAAGGGACAACAGTTCAAACAGTACAGGATATCCCTCCCTTGTCTTGACAATGGTGCATCCTCCTCCTTGTCTGCATGCCTGTATGGATAAGCTATTACTGTCTGGTTATTTAATGCATATTGTCCTTTGTCTTGCCAGGTTTTTATGTTATACAACTCTGCATGAAAATTTAACTTTTCAGTAATTTACAATCATTTTAATGTAACCTCCAAGACGAAATAGCTGCTTTTTGGGCATTTAATTGCTTCTTGTACTTTAGTTCTCTGTGGCTTTACTTCCCAAAAGATGAGATATTGTAACCCTCATGTACATGTTGCTAAGCCTGGCATTGCATGCAGTGCAAGATGCTCATAGATACTTTTAATTTATATTCAGCGCTTTTACTTGTGTTAGTTTTGTCCTTCAGTCACTATTCAGCCAGTATTATCTCAGTACATAATCATGCCATTGTCCTAACTACTTGAGTTTCATGTAGAATATTTTACTGATGTATTCACAACCCTTTAAGTCTTTACTTGAATCACTTCACTTATTGAAGGTGAGTTATTAGAGTAATAGGTATACTGCAAACTCACACAAGTTAATATCAATTTGATGAGAAGTTTTCGCTTCAAATTGACAAGATCATTATTTAATTAACAAATTTACATTAGTTTCAAAATATCTGAAATAATTAGTTTTGTTAAAATGTCACTGAGTCCTTCTCCTTGTATTTGATGATTGCCATGTCTGTGGATGTAGTTTTACTTCCTGGCCAATATGTTTCCTGCAATCAAGGAACCTAGGCCGTTTTGTCAGTTGTGTAGTTAATTGTAGTTCCCTTTGTCCTCCTCCAGTCTGGCTTGCCCACCAGGAAAGTCAGGAAGAAGGTCAAGGTGGATACTTCCAAGTTCATGACTCCGTACCTGGCTCACAGCCAGAAGATGCTGGAGCAGTTCAGCCATGTAAGCTACACGTTTGGGTTTGGCAGTATATGGTTGTGAAAATTACTACTCAATTCAATATTTTTTGTGATTTACGGTTTTACTTGTATTTAAGTTTTACTTTTACTTAATTCATGACTATTGTATTCAATTCAGTCATTGCTTTTCTTGACAGAACAAGTACCGGCAAGCTTATGACATGTCCAGAGGGACACCTACTGCCTTCATCAATGATACCCCTGAACTTATTCGCATCAGGAAGGCCCAGGAGCAGCTTAGCGAGGTACCACTGAGAACTGTGGTGATATTTTTCCCCAAGTCATGTTGTCTAAAGTTCAAGGTTGACTGTTGGAGGGTTATTGGAATGGAAGATTGCTGGTTAAAATCTTGTTTGCAAAATTACTTAAATAAAACTATTCTGTGGCCAGCGATAGATTGAATGTGGAGCATAGATGCTTAATACATTCATTGTGATTTAGGTTTTTGGTAAATGAAGGTGTATAAAAGATGAAGATACAAAATATATAATTACATTTCTCAAACTTCATTTTCTCTAGTTATACATATTAACAAATTACACACACTTTGTCATTAGGTTAAATACCGCATGGAGGGAAATAAAACTCGGACGACAAGCTTGTATGATGGTGAGGCCAGAGAGGTCGCCCACGTCAAGCGCGTATCTGAGCTGATCAGCAAGGTGAATTATCTGAACTCACAACAATATGCCAAGATTTGAAGAAAAGAAAATTTGAATGTTTAACACAAATGGTGTTGCTAATCTCTTATAGGTTCTGTACAGACAGAAGTGGGATGAGACTAAGGACAGGTACCTGCTGCCTCCTGATGCTCCTGAGCTGGTCCTGGCTGTGAAAAATGCTGCTAACTACAGCAAAGTAAGCACAATGTGGCATTCAAACACTGTATTTTATGTCCCAAAAAAAGATTTTTTTTTCTGACATTAGAAACATATCTGATGTATGATTTAATACAAAAAAAATCTCTTAAATATTTTGTATGCATTGGGTAATTCATGACTTAACACTTTGTTCAGAAACTTTACACGGAGGACTGGAATGAAGAGAAGACCATGTTCTATCCTTACAGCGACAGCCCTGAGCTGCGCAGGGTGGCCAAGGCTCAGGAGGTCTTCAGTGATGTAAGTTGAGTTTACTGACATCACCCAGTTTTTTCAACTGCAGTAAATGGAAATACACATTGTCCAACATTCATATTTTAGACAGTGTGTGGTTTAAATGCTTGCAAGGTGAAAAATAACAGTATCGTGACATTTTGTGATTCAAGGGTTTGGCAGTATGATAACATACACCATGAGAATTTAGTGTCAGAGAGTTTGCTTTACCCTTTATGCCGTGGCAGCTCTCACTTTAACTGGCTTTATTTGGCCATTACTATCCTCAGTGAGAAGGACTGCAATATTGGAGTTACATCGTTTTTTCTGTACCTTGATTTGTCAAGTATATAATTCACTGACATAGCTGAAAGTAGACATTTCCATCAGGTTAATTTGTCTATAAGCATTTATTTTATTTAATCTCCAGTAAATATACTATATCACAGTATACAGTGTATCAAGATTGTGGTACAAATATTACATATACCACAATATAGGATTGTGACTGTTTGGTGCCATTTCTTGTAGTGTTCTGATATGAAACAATGTTGAATATTTAACATATGGTCAGTTGTATAAAAACAAGCTAAGTATAATGTGACTTAAATTCACCTGAGCAGTTAATTTACCTCTGACTTTGCTGGCAACATGCTATTTAGGCTTTGCCTAAAGACGAGCACGTTTTCTCTGCTTTTATATTGGTTTTTTTTCCTTTCAGGGTCCATTTGTTTGTGCTTAGCCCCCCCCCCCCGCCCTTTCTTGCTTGTAACCATTTTCGCTTATGTGGGAAACTCACACCAGTCAATGTAGATATGATCTGTGTGAGGCAGACTGTGTACTAAGGTCAGCTATTGGTGTTGAAGAATTAACCACCTCAGTAAATTTCCGCTCCTTCTGTGTGTGCCCCCCCCGCAGATTCTCTACAAGAAGGGTCATGATCAACGCAAGGCTAAGTACACCTCCTTGGCTAATCCTCCTGAAATGGAGCTGGCCAAGAGAGTGGCCCATCAGCGCAGTGATGTAAGATGAACAATTTTAATCTGGCTCTCAAACACATTGTATAAGTGTAAAACAAATATAAGAAACACAGGATGATAGAGGTAGGCAAAGTGAGAAATGTAGGTGTAAAAAATATGAGCAGGCAGCATTTTCATACACTTTATTCCTATAAATAATAGTGCATAGAAGAATAATAAACCTCATTGCTTCTCAGGAAAATTACATTTTAGAGGCTCAAACTTGTACTTTGCACAGTGTACCTACTGGAAATGGAAACAGGGCCCTTAGAGACCAACCAACCCCGAGCCACTGCTAGGGATAACTGACCACCTGCTCTTTGGCGCTCTTACTGGCCACACTAAGCTGAAAGGGAGGGTTCAACAATAGTTTGAAATTACAGAGATTCCAGTCATTCCAAAGTGTTTTTATCAAACAGAATATTAAAATATCTAATAGATTTCTCTATCTTCAGTTAGTTTCTCTAACTATACAACAACATTCTTCTAATGTTTTTTTTCTTTTTCCAAAGCTTAAATACAATGTTTTACTGTTTTTATCCACAGCTTAAATACAAGGAGGATTACAATAAAAATGTGAAGGGTCAATGGTGCGAGACGCCATACTTTGACGTGGCCACTGCCAGGGTGGCGATGGAGAACTTAAGCAGTGTAAGAGCATAACACTATCTAAGGGGCAATATTTTCAAAATGGTATTAGGTTTTCATTTTCCTGTATCTAACTGTTGATTCCTTCTCCTTTCAGAAAAAATACACGCAACATTATGAGGATACGAAAGACCAAATTTATTTCATGCAAACAAACACGCCCGTTTATGACACAAACAAGAAAGCTCGTATTGCTGCCAGTGAGGTAAGTCCACACAAATACACACACAAAGGTATCAAAGTATTTTTATAGGTCCTATCTCATGTGGAAGATACGACAGAGAGTTGACATGTGTCTCAGAGCAGAGTGTGAGTCAACACACTGAGTCCACTCTGACAGAGGGACACACTGTATTGTGCCCACACATGCACTGTATGACTGAGAGATCTACATTTAGTTCATTCTCACTGCACACATTGAGTGTGTAGTTTAACTAGTCCCCAGTAACAACATATCAGACTATGTGAATGGGCTTTTTAGCTCCTGTATACCTCCACCCACGCATTCACACACAATGCAAACATACGTCATTTAAAAAACAAAACATAAAGACACCATGACGGACTCTACCAACGTCATGTTATGAGTCAGTGTATCAATCATGCTAAAAAGACTCATCGACACACTTTGTTTTCTTCTTACTCACACTGTTGTCCATGTTTCTGTTTCCAGGTCCAATACAAGAAGGAATACGAGAAAAGGAAAGCGCAGTGTGACTACAACACGCTCCCCGCCACAGAGAATCCTCTCCTCAGACAGCTCAGATATGCTGGCACCATCCTCAGTGATGTAGGTGTCTGAAGAACACAGGAATTTTCAATCACAGCTGGTTTAATGAAAAATTATAGATACAATTTTGGGTAAAAACCCATTACAAAATCTTTGAAGTAGTGCATTATAGGTCTCCATGTCTGTTCCTGTATAGACAGAGATTGTGCTTGCATGAGTATTGCAATTACTCTTGTTAGACGGTTGGTTGGTTAGTTAGTAGTTGTGGTAGTTGTGGATGTTATTTAGAGTGTCTGACATGAAGCTCCTCTAAGGGGATTGTCATATTAGTGGTGCTAATTAAACCATCTGGAAGTCACTTGCAGTACCCTTTTGCATACAGTGAGATAATTGATTTAATTAAATCAAGTTACCAGTCTGACAGGTAGTAGAGGGGGTTGGACATCTACTTTATGTACCATGTGGACAGATGTCCATTATTTTTGTTTGTTTGTGTATTTTTGAGTTACTGATCATCATTTATATGTGATTTTGCATTTGTTTTATGTCTTCTTTGCAGAAAGTTTATAAGTCCAGCTATGAAAAATCCAGGGGTTCCAGCATCAACTACTGTGACACGCCCAAGTTTCAGATGGACTCCGTACTTAAACAGTTCTCTGATGTTAGTATAATCTATGAGTTGAAATACTTTCTTAAAATAATATTATTGTTTTTCTTTCCTTTTTAAATATATGCAATGTAATATGCAATTTTTATTTTAGGCACGTTACAAAAATAAGTATGAAAATGAGGTGAAGGGCCACTACATTGGAAGCTTTGAAGATCTCTACATGCTTCACTGCCAGAAAGTTGAGGAAATGAAAAATGAGGTAAATTAATAATATAATGTGCTTTTTTATTTTTCAAAATCAAAAAACTTGTGTAAGAATGTATTTTAAACTTCATTATGTCTTTCCTTGCAATTTTCCTATTGTATCTTGCAGCAACTATATAAATCTGACTATGAAGACATTAAGACAAGGTGCTTCTTCCCTCAAACACTGACTCCTGAATATGAAGCTGGGAAGAAGCTTCAGCAGTGTAATGAGGTGAGTTGTATTGGCTAATAAAAAACGTATTTGCAGTACAACGGATTTACAGTTCTTCTGTTTTGATATACTTGTATGTTACAAAATGTGTTTATCTTATGGTTTGCAGAAAGTTTACCGGCAACATCCAGGCACAGTGAAATTTACACAAGTGGTGGATTCCCCAGTTCAGCTTCAAGCCGCCATCAACGCCAAACAGCTAAGTGATGTATGTATGACTGCATGGCCTGCCTCTTAGTGCTGATACAAAATATATTAGAATTAGTACAGTACATCTCATGAACTCTTTTCTTACCGTATGTTCACATAAATAATATAAGTGGTTCATATAAGTTGTATAGGAGAACATAATTCTTTCTTTATATTGTTCATTTATTTACTGAAATTGCTACAATCGCCAGCTAAGGCTCTAGATCAAATTCTCTACATACAATTTTTCCTAGATATGCAGATCACCTTAAAATCTGCCCAATCATCCACATAGCCCAGCTGTCTTTCTGTGGGCACCATGGAAACTGGAGAGCCATCTATCTGTAGTATAAATAGCATCAAGCATTCAGTTGGCCCAGAATAAACCCTGTGATCAGCGAGGCAGGAAAGGGATGGTCAATATGTCTCAAATGGAGTCCAGCTAATACACTGCTGCCATCCAGTGACAGAAAATCCAATAACACTTGACCTAAACTTTTGTTTGTGCTAGAAAAAACAAACATAATGTTATCACTTTGTTCTTTTTGCAGTTGAACTACAAGGCAAAGTATGAGGATACAAAGTTCAAGAATAGTCTGCCCCCCGACTATCCCTTCTTCATCCAGTCCAGAGTTAACGCTTTTAACCTCAGTGATGTAAGTAACTACTATACAATTAATTTCCAGCAGTAACCGAAATTGAATTGCTATCAGCTTTAATTTGGTATAAGATTGTAATTTCCTGAATGGTGTGATTCTCTCCTCGCAGAACTGTTACAAGTATGATTGGGAGAAATCTAAAGCAAAAAAGTTTGAGATCAGGGGTGATGCTATTTCGATCCTTGCTGCCCGTGCTCACACAAACATTGCCAGTGATGTAAGTATGCTACAATATCAGCCTTTAATGTTTCAGTATTTCTGGCTTTGTATTTCAGTTGCTTTTAGCACCCAGTTTCGTTTTTATTAATCTCATAATTGATCACCCTTTGCTCTTCTTTTCAGGTTAAATATAAAAAGGAGTATGAGAAGAACAAGGGACATATGGTTGGAGCCCTCAGCATTAATGATGATCCCAAGATCTTGCACTCTGTTCATGTGGCCAAAATCCAGAGTGACGTAAGTCATTAGCTTGCTGTATTACTAAATGATTGATTTACCTATATTAGAGCTGAGATAAGAGGGCACTCTTGAACAATCTTTTACTGATATTTTCACAGCGGGAATATAAAAAGGACTATGAAAAGATAAAGACCAAGTACCATGCACCACTGGATATGATGTCAGTCACCTTGGCCAAGAAATCACAGGGGATTGCCAGCATGGCTGGGTATAGGAGCATCAGCGCCAACTTCTTCCTTCCTTATGACAGTGTGCTGTTGGACTTGGCCAAAAAAGCCAACATCATCCAGAGTGATGTAAGCATAGAGAGACTTTTAACTGATTTAATGTTGACAGTTTTGGTTTTTGTTTTAATCATAATATTAAACTTGTACTTGCATGGTTATTGAGATTAGTTATGTATTCAGTGACACCATTTTAATTTGTTTTTCGTTTTCCTGCATCACAGAATGAGTACAAGTCTGACTACAACAACTACACCAAGGGTTCTCCATGGATCCCCCTTGGCTCTGTGGAGGTTGAAAAGAATAAGAAAGCTGGTGACATCCTTAGTGAGGTATGTGTGCAACAGCAACACTTCAGTCTTCCTGTACATAACTTTACCCCTTGCGACAAATTCCCCTAGAAATTAAAAAAAGGACTAGTTTGATAGTTAGCGGAATATGTCACATACCGTGTTATGTAATAACTTGTTACTAGTGTATTTTACTTGTTTCCTACAGAAAAAATACAGAAAACACCCAGACACAGTCCCTTTCACCTCTATTGACAACCACCCCACCATGATGCAGGCCAAAGTCAACCAGCTTCAAAGGAGTGATGTGAGTCTATTGTCACAACAGTTATTTTGAAATCTTTCTGCACTTTATTTTTCTAAGATCACTTTTGAGAAGATTGTTTTAATCTTTACTTCGATCTTAATACAGCACATGTGACTTGTGCCATTATTGCTTTCTTGCTTCCAGCTGTTCTACAAGAGAGGTCTGGAGAAGATCCATCAGAAGTACTCTCTGCCTCATGATGTCCCTGAGTTCCTCCAGGCCAAGTGCAATGCCTACAACATCAGCAAGGTAAGGCATAGAAACACTGAGAGATCACTTTTTTCAATTATGTAAACCAAATATTTTCTGATAGCACAATTTTGTAAGTAGTACTTTGGGGTATGTTTAAATTCCACTATATCATTACACAAGCACACACACGCACGCACGCACGCACACACACACATGTGCGTGCAATGTGTAGCGGATCCATGCTAAACCTATTGAATGTGCATATCTTTTATTATTGTTTACATCTTTAATCTGTCATTTCAGAACTACTACAAGCTTGACTGGCAGGCATTGATTGCTAAAGGTTATGACCTGAAGTCTGATGCTGTATCTATTGTTGCCGCCAAAGCTGCCAGACATGCTGCCAGTGATGTAAGTTCTCTAAACAACTGAGCCAACAAACTCCATTTTAACATGCGCTGTACTCTGTACTTCTTGTTGCATCATATAATCGTTAACATTAATTTAAAGCGAAATTATTAGAGATGCTATATGCCCTTGAATTTCTAGATCCAGTATAAAAAGGCTTACGAGAAGGCCAGAGGCCACCATGTTGGCTTCCGCAGCATCAAGGACGATCCTCTGCTGGTTCACTACATGGCGGTAGCTAAGATGCAGAGCGAGAAGAACTACAAGAAGGACTACCACAAGGCCAAGCTGAAGTACCACTCCCCAGTAGACATGATGAGTGTGGTACAAGCCAAGCACGCCTCTGCTGTTCAGACCTTTGCTGGTTACAGAAAGATCCCTCACAGCTACATGCTTATGCCTGACTCAATGAGTCTGCACCTTGCTCGCAACATGAACATCAATTCCAGTGATGTAAGTTTAATTTTCCTTTTTATGACTTTTGTTTCATAATCTAGGTAAATATTTTATGTCTTGGCTAAAAGATGGTGTTTCTGCAGGTCTGATCATTTTTAATGTGTCTCATTTACTTTTCAGTATAACTATAAACTGGATTATGAGAACTCTGTCAAGGGAATTGGCTGGATTCCCATTGGTTCTCTAGAGGTGGAAAAAGCCAAGAAAGCAGCAGAAGCTCTGAATGAGAAAAAGTACCGCCAGCACCCTGACACAATCAAATTCACCAGTGTCCCTGACTCCATGAACATGGAGCTGGCCAAGGCCAATGCCAAGATCATGAATGCGGTGAGAAGGAGAAAACAGAATAACTTCCTAATTTGCTCTAATATAAATTTCATAATTTAAGTCTTTGAATTCCTTTTCAGAATAGACATAAAGCTATCTCTTAATTGTAATTATGCAGAAAGAGTATAAGGCCAGTGGAGAGAAGTTCATGCACACTTACCATCTCCCTGCTGACGTCCCTGAACTGATGCAAGCCAGATACAACGCCGTCAACATCAGCCAGGTTAGTTGCAGATTCTTGTTTGGTGTTTTCCAGCGTTGGTGGACAACATGTAGAAATGAAATTGCTACTATATTGTTAACATAACACTGATGATCATTTTATTCAGAATTACTACACCTATGCTCATCGTCAAGATCTGCTCAAAGGACATCATGTGAAGGAAGATGCCATTTCCATTGTTGCAGCAAAAAGTTCCAGCATCATTGCCAGTAATGTAAGTTGTGAATATGGTAATAATAATCTGATTCCAATCTTACTGAATTCAATGTTATTCATACCTAATATTTTTCTTTTATATAGTACAAGTATAAACTGGCTTATGAGAAGGCAAAGGGCCACCATGTTGGCCACCGCAGCATCAAGGACGATCCTCTGCTGGTTCATTACATGGAGGTAGCTAAGATGCAGAGCGAGAAGAACTACAAGAAGGACTACCACAAGGCCAAGCTGAAGTACCACTCCCCAGTAGACATGATGAGTGTGGTACACGCCAAGCACGCCTCTGCTGTTCAGACCTATGCTGGTTACAGAAATATCCCTCATAGCTACATGCTTCTTCCTGACAACTTGCACATGCAGCGGTGTCGTGGCATGATGGAGATTCAGAGTGATGTATGTTTTCACTTTTCACCTATATGTTACTATAGTGTAATGCTAGTATAATTGGTACCTATATGAGTAAATTGATTATATACACAGTACCAAAGCAATGTGCGAGGTGAGGACAGTAAACTCTTAACTTTTTTTTTTCTATAAACCCACAGAATGTCTACAAGTCAGATTACACCAACTACAGTAAAGGCGTAGGGTGGGTCCCTATTGGTTCTTTGGATGTTGAGAGGGCCAAAGTTGCTAGATCCGCACTGGCAGAAAGAGGATACCGCCAGCATCCCAGTACATTCAAATACACAAGCAAGACTGATGCCATTAACACAGCTTTGGCTCTGGCCAACACAAAGACGCTGGACAATGTAAGAATGTCTTCTTTATATTGATTATGCAATGGCTTTACATCTCTTAAAATGTGTTGAAATATTGATGCATGTCAGAACAAAGATTTTCCTATTAGAAAGTTACAAAAATTCACAGGTTTTACTGTTCTTTTTCCTTCCCTCTAGGCTTCATACAGAGCTTCAGGCGAGAAGTTCAAGCACACCTATAATCTACCAGCTGACTGCCCTGAGTTCCTTCAGGCTAAATTCAATGCCCAGACCCTTAGCGAGGTTTGAGCACAATATATTTATTGAAAATCAAAGTTAGACAATGTTTTCTTTGCCAAATGTGCAAGTCAAAGGAATATGACTAGCCTGAAATGCCAAGTGTATATCAGCATAATCTTTATGCAAAATATTGTTGTAATACTTTGATCTTTATCCACAGAGTCACTACAAGCACAAGTGGCTGGAAGATATTGCCAAGGGATACGACATGAAGCCGGATGCTATTTCTGTGCTGCATGCCAAGCAAGGCAGACATATTGCCAGCGATGTATGTAAATCATAAATCTACCCAACATTGAATGTATTCAGCACTTTTTTTCCCATATAACTGAAACAATCACTCATTGTCATCTAGGCGTTTCTAACTCTTTTATTTATTTATTTTTAGATCCAATACAAGAAAGCTTACGAGAAGGCCAGAGGCCACCATGTTGGCTTCCGCAGCATCAAGGACGATCCTCTGCTGGTTCACTACATGGAGGTAGCTAAGATGCAGAGTGACAAGAACTACAAGAAGGACTACCACAAGGCCAAGCTGAAGTATCACACCCCAGTGGACATGATGAGTGTGGTACAAGCCAAGCACGCCTCTGCTGTTCAGACCTATGCTGGTTACAGAAAGATCCCTCACGGCTACATTCTTCTGCCTGACAACTTGCACGTTCAGCGGTGTCGCACCATGAACACCCAGTCAAGTGATGTGAGTGGCATTGAGAGTTTTCATCTGTGAATTGTGTCTCTTAGGATCCAAACTATGTTTGAAAGGCAACCACAATAAATCTACACTGTGTGTTTGATATTCATATTTTTGCTAAAAGTTTAAAAGATAATTGTCATTGATCTTAACTTCAGAACTAATATGCATTTCATTTATTTATTTTTTCAGTGTGATTACAAATCTGAATGGAATAACGATATCAGGGGTATTGGATGGGTCCCTATTGGCTCAATTGGAGTTGAGACTGCTAAACTTGGTGGTCAGATTCAGAGTGAACAAAAGTACCGCACTCATCCATCCAACTTCAAGTTCAGCAAGCTGATGGACTCCATGGACTTGACTCTGGCCACTGCCAACAACAAGATCATGAACAAGGTGCTAGCATATTCAAGTATATAGTGCAGGGTCACAAAATATAAATTATAATCTTGTTCATAGGTATCATCATTCATTTGTTTTTCTGGTGTCTTTATTTACAGAAAGCATACACTGCAGCTTGGGAGAAGGACAAACTGTCAGTCCACGTCATGCCAGACGCTCCTGAGATTCTCCTGGCCAAGGCTAATGCCCTCACCATGAGCAATGTAAGGCATTAAATTACATTACTATATATATATATATATATATATATATATATATATATATATATATATATATATAATATATATATATATATGCCGTTTAGGAAATTATTATATATATGTGAAGTTTGAATATATTGAATGCACCTTGAATATATTGAATGAACCTCAAATATATTGAATGAACCTCAAATATATTGAATGAACCTTGAATATATTGAATGGCAGTCTGAATATATTGAATGAAAGTCTGAATATAGTGACTGAAAGTCTGAATATATTGAATGAAAGGCGTGTTGACGTTAGCCTGATGAAAGGGACCTGTCTGACCAGAGAGGTTCCTTTCATTCGATCTTACATGATGAAAAAGTGAATAAACTTCTTCATTGGGAGAACGGTACAGGATATGGTTACCGTAACCAGTGTTTTGGCCCGTACATGCATTCACCAGTGTTTTAATAATCTCTTCATTGCTCAAAATTGCTGACAGTAGATTTCTTGCTGATTCGCTCATAGTGTCACACTTCAGTTAGGATTAATCACAATGAAAACACAAGATGGTGGCAGACAATGACTTCAGATTCCATTTCAACTTTCATTCAATATATTCAGACATCCATTCAATATATTCTGTTTTCCATTCAATATATTCAGACTTTCATTTATATACAGTATATATTCAAGGTTCATTCAAAATATTCAGACTTTCATTCAATATAGTCAAGGTTCATTCAATATATTCAGGCTTTCATTCAATATATTCAAACTTTACATATATATAATAAATTCCTAAACAGCATGTCATTATTTATATATATATATATATATATAATGGCATGCTGTTTAGGAATTTGTGTACTTATATACTTCAATATTTGATCTTATTTTAATTATATTAATGTATATGTTTTTACAGAAACGTTACAAAGCTGGTGTTGTGGAGATGGCCAATAAGGGCCACAACCTCAAAGCAGACGCCATCTCAATTTTGGCTGCCAAATCCGGTACCACCATTGCCAGTAATGTAAGTTGAAAATAAATTCCTGTACCAAATCAAGAAGTTAATCTACTACAAACCATCACACATGTTAAACAAGTATTTATTCACTGTTATAGTACAAGTACAAGCTGGCTTACGAGAAGGCCAGAGGCCACCATGTTGGCTTCCGCAGCATCAAGGACGATCCTCTGCTGGTTCACTACATGGCGGTAGCTAAGATGCAGAGTGACAAGAACTACAAGAAGGACTACCACAAGGCCAAGCTGAAGTATCACACCCCAGTGGACATGATGAGTGTGGTACAAGCCAAGCACGCCTCTGCTGTTCAGACCTATGCTGGTTACAGAAAGATCCCTCACGGCTACATTCTTCTGCCTGACAACTTGCACGTTCAGCGGTGTCGCACCATGAACACCCAGTCAAGTGATGTGAGTGGCATTGAGAGTTTTCATCTGTGAATTGTGTCTCTTAGGATCCAAACTATGTTTGAAAGGCAACCACAATAAATCTACACTGTGTGTTTGATATTCATATTTTTGCTAAAAGATAATAGATAATTGTTGTATTATCCCTTGATTCTTGCATTTCTTTTTAGTGTGACTACAAGTCTGAATGGAATAACTATATCAGGGGCATTGGATGGGTCCCTATTGGCTCAATTGGAGTTGAGACTGCTAAACTTGGTGGTCAGATTCAGAGTGAACAAAAGTACCGCACTCATCCATCCAACTTCAAGTTCAGCAAACTGATGGACTCCATGGACTTGACTCTGGCTACTGCCAACAACAAGATCATGAACAAGGTGCAGTATGTTTAACTGTACTCTAAAGTGGAGGGCTACAAAAATGTTGCTGATCATATTGTTTACAACAATCATCATTCACTTGTTTTTCTGGTGTCTTTATTTACAGAAAGCATACACTGCAGCTTGGGAGAAGGACAAACTGTCAGTCCACGTCATGCCAGACGCTCCTGAGATTCTCCTGGCCAAGGCTAATGCCCTCACCATGAGCAATGTAAGGGGGAATCCATGAAACTAATAAATCAACTGCTTGCAATAGTTAATTCTGTATAGGGTTATTGGTGATCCGTTTGTGAATGTGAACACTGTTTTATTCATTGTTATCTTACTCTTTTACAGAAACTTTACAAAGCCGGTGTTGTGGCGATGGCCAATAAGGGCTACCACCTCAAAGCAGATGCCATCCCAATTCAGGCTGCCAAGTCCGGTACCACTATTGCCAGTAATGTAAGTTATAAAAAAAACTTCCTGTAGGAAATCAATATTCACAATACATCTGATAAAATTCATATTGTACGAGAGTACAGTCTCTGTGAGTGACAAAGTGCATGTTTGCTGACACAGTACAAGTACAAGTTGGCTTACGAGAAGGCCAGAGGCCACCATGTTGGCTTCCGCAACATCAAGGACGATCCTCTGCTGGTTCACTACATGGAGGTGGCCAGATTGCAGAGTGACAAGAACTACAAGAAGGACTACCAGAAGTCCAAGCTGAAGTATCACTCCCCAGTAGACATGATCAGTTTGGTCCATGCCAAGCAGGCTTCTGCTGCTCAAACTATGGCTGGATACAAGCAGAAAAACTCCCACTACACTGTGCTGCCTGATGCCATGAACCTGCAACTAGCGCGTAACATGCAGTTCATCGCCAGTGATGTATGTAGAGAGGCTGACTTAATCATTTTAAAATAAAAATCCAAAGTTTTACATTAATGTTACCATTGCTGTATGGTGCTGTGCTGCATTGTGAAGGAAATGATTTCTGTTCATATTTTCCCTCAGAACCAGTACAAAAGTGAGTATGAAAGCTTCATAAAGGGAATAGGATGGGTCCCTATTGGATCACTCGATGTTGAGAAAGCAAAAATAGGAGGCAAGATTCTCAGTGAGGCCCTATACCGTCAAGCTCCTAGCAACTTCAAATTCACCAAGGACATGCACTCCATGGATCTAACACTAGCCACTGCCAACAACCAGATTATGAATAAGGTACTGAAAAGGACTTGCTGTGAAAAAACCACACATATCTCTTCTCTAGTATTCATGTCTAAGATGTCAAACCAACAATGTTTTGTTTTTAGAAATCCTACACCACTGCCTGGGAGAAAGACAAGACTTCGATCCACATCATGCCTGATGCAATGGACATTGTTCTTGCGAGAGGAAACAAGAAGAACTTCAGTGAGGTACAGTGCGATACCTTAATTTCTCTACACATTTCCACACTTTTTTTTCTAGATCTGTCATGATTTGTAATGAAAATAAACAACACTTACAGTATAGACAAATAGGAAATCTGTACATTATTTCAGGTTGGTGCATTAGTTCATTAATTTGAAAGATGACATGCTTTCCTTTATATATATTCTCTCTCTCTCTTCAGAAACTGTACAAATTGGACAATGAACTGTCCAAGAAGAAGGGCCATAATGTTCGTGGGGATGCAATTGCAGTCCGTGCTGCCAAAGCCTCCACTGCTATTGCAAGTGATGTAAGTGTCTGTGTGGTTAGTTCTATACTGTACTACCTACCTACTGTATACTGTATATTATTTGTTATGCTTCCCCCCTCAACAGAGTTTGGTTATGAAAACTCACATTTTCTTTTTAGTACAAGTACAAAACGGGATACCGTAAGCAGGTTGGCCACCACATCGGTGCTCGCTGCATCCAGGATGATCCTCTGCTCATGCTGGCTCTGAACTCAGCCAGAATTGCCAGTGATGCCCTGTACAAGAAGGACTTCAACAAGTCCAAGACCAAGTTCAACCTGCCAGTGGACATGATCGCCTTTGAACTGGCCAAGAAGAACCAGATTCAGGTCAACCACGCCAACTACATCACTCGCCTCCACAACTGGACTTGCCTGCCAGACTCCAATGATGTCCGCCTGGCCAGACATGCATATGACCTACAGAGTGATGTGAGTAAGAATCCTTGAATTTATACTCTGAAAAGTTTTTAGGTTTATTAATGTATAATTTTAAGTTTTGGAAGATTGTTAACCATAATAAACCCTTTTATGTTTTGTCCAGGCTGTTTACAAGGAAGATCTGAAGATGTTGCAGGGTATTGGATGGGTGCCTATAGGTTCACTGGATGTTGAGAAGGCGAAGAAAGCTGGTGAGGCCCTGAGTGAGAGAAAGTATCGTCAACACCCAAGCAACTACAAATTTAAAATGACCACTGAAGACATGCCCATAGTGTTGGCTAAGGCCAACGCTCAGGTTATGAACAAGGTATTTGCAGCTACTGCCCCAACATTTTATTGTGTCTCATATTTATGATGTTTTTTTGTTTTTTTTAGAAACTAATAACACTGAGTTTACAGTAGAAGAACTGATTCAGGTCTTTTTCTTACACCAAATACATTTTATTATATTTTGTTTACGTATTTTAAAACATAACGAAGGAAGATAACATGGCAACGCTCAGGAAGAATATACATTTTTATAACGTAGGTTTTTGAATGCAGGTTTAAGGCATTTCCACATTGGCTTCACTTTTCAGACACGGAAGTTGCCGCTTGTACAGTACACTATCACTGATGTTTAACCTTAAATATCTGTGTTCTCACCTACACATAAAGTGAAAGGTTCAGCGATCATGCAAACAACAACCATGACAAAGGACACCCATGTGTTTTGACTGTGCCTAAAGAAAGGTTTTTAATTTTGTTATGACTGCCACCTTAGGGCTTTGTTATACAGTATAATTCTAATCTATTCATTATAATCAATTTAAAGTGTAAAAAACTGAGTAAACATTCCAGCTGACTGACGAAAAAAACTCTGCATGACGACATTTAGCATAATAAATCACATTCAGGTGTTATCTCTTTATATCCGCTTTTTATTTGTCTTAAGATCAGTATTGATTTAATTATCAATGCATGCCAATTAATCTTCTGCTAAATGTTTTTTTTTGTATTGAAATTAAACAAAAATAAATAACTTTAAATTACAGCAAGCTTACATTAAAGCCTGGGAAAAAGACAAGACAACCATTCATGTCATGCCTGATGCCATGGATATTCAACTGGCCAAAGCAAACAAATCCAACTACAGTTTGGTGAGTCCTTATAAAACATTCTGAAAAAAGTTAAGTTGTTGTCATAGCTTTTCAAGCAACAGGCTTGATAATACAACACTGTTTTTCAAAAGATGCTTGAAGGTTTTTTTGTATTTTCTTTCCTTTATACAGAAAATGTACAAGCAGGCAAATGAAGAGGCCAAAAAGAAGGGCTACGACCTGCGTAATGATGCCATTTCCATCAAAGCAGCGAGAGCTACAAGGGATATTGCCAGCGATGTAAAATAATTTAATTTCCATTTATTACAATTAGCACACATATTTTAAATATAAAAAGGTAAAAAAACATGCAATTGTTGAGCAGTTTAATGTATTTAAATGATTGTGTTATAGATTTGTTTTTTGTAATGTAGTATACTTTTTCATGCTAATATTCCACATTAGTAAAAATGTTGTTAACTACATGATTACATACTTAATTTATACTGAAATTGATGTGCAGCAAAGTTTGAAAACAATATTGCTACTGATACTATTGCCTTGTGAAAACCATATCGTTTTGATCAGTTGCTTTGTTACTCATTTGCAGTACAAGTACCATGCAGGATACCGTAAGCAGGTTGGTCACCACATCGGTGCTCGCTGCGTCCAGGATGATCCTCTGCTCATGCTGGCTCTGAACTCAGCCAGAATTGCCAGTGATGCCCTGTACAAGAAGGACTTCAACAAGTCCAAGACCAAGTTCAACCTGCCAGTGGACATGATCGCCTTTGAACTGGCCAAGAAGAACCAGATTCAGGTCAACCACGCCAACTACATCACTCGCCTCCACAACTGGACTTGCCTGCCAGACTCCAATGATGTCCGCCTGGCCAGACATGCATATGACCTACAGAGTGATGTGAGTAAGAATCCTTGAATTTATAGTATGAAAATATTTCATTTTTATTAATGTATAATTTTAAGTTTTGGAAGATTGTTAACCATAATAAACCCTTTTATGTTTTGTCCAGGCTGTTTACAAGGAAGATCTGAAGATGTTGCAGGGTATTGGATGGGTGCCTATAGGTTCACTGGATGTTGAGAAGGCGAAGAAAGCTGGTGAGGCCCTGAGTGAGAGAAAGTATCGTCAACACCCAAGCAACTTCAAATTCAAAATGACCACTGGAGACATGCCCATGGTGTTGGCTAAGGCCAACGCTCAGGTTATGAACAAGGTATGAAATCATATTTACAAATTATTTTGTATAATATCAAATAACTATAGCGACTGACTACATATGGATATGATAAGGAAATGATTTAACCATAAAAATGCTTACTCACAGATTTCATAATGTAAGTCAATTCTCATGTTTCTGATTTCTGACTGCAGAAAGCATACGTTGAAGCCTGGGATAATGATAAGTCGAAGATCCACATCATGCCTGATGCTATGGATGTTCTTCTAGCCAAAGCAAACAATGTCAACTACAGCATAGTATGTGGAAAATTAAATAGTAATGATGGTACAGCAATTTGTATTTATGGATTACTTTCAATGTTAACTTTACATACTTAAGGTCTCTGGGATGATTGTGTTTGGTTACAGAAAAAGTACAAACAGGCAAATGAAGACGCCAAGAAGAAGGGCTACGATATCCGCAATGATGCCATTTCCATTAAAGCAGCCCGGGCTTCCAGGGACATTGCCAGTGATGTAAGTGTTTCATTTTAGTTATTTATTTGAAAAGTGACAAGTGATTGTTAATTGCAATATTATTTATATTATAAATGCCATGTTAATTTTATTATAGGCAACTAATCATGTTTGCCAAAACAGTATAGTAAATAAATTATTTCATTTTACCCATCGGACAAAATGTGTATGTAAATGTTAATAAACAATGAAATTATTAAATTTTTCTTCCAGTACAAGTACCATGCAGGATACCGTAAGCAGGTTGGTCACCACATCGGTGCTCGCTGCGTCCAGGATGATCCTCTGCTCATGCTGGCTCTGAACTCAGCCAGAATTGCCAGTGATGCCCTGTACAAGAAGGACTTCAACAAGTCCAAGACCAAGTTCAACCTGCCAGTGGACATGATCGCCTTTGAACTGGCCAAGAAGAACCAGATTCAGGTCAACCACGCCAACTACATCACTCGCCTCCACAACTGGACTTGCCTGCCAGACTCCAATGATGTCCGCCTGGCCAGACATGCATATGACCTACAGAGTGATGTGAGTAAGAATCTTTTCAGGTTTATTAATGTATATTTTTTAAGTTTTGGAAGATTGTTAACCGTAATAAACCCTTTTTTGTTTTGTCCAGGCTGTTTACAAGGAAGATCTGAAGATGTTGCAGGGTATTGGATGGGTGCCTATAGGTTCACTGGATGTTGAGAAGGCAAAGAAAGCTGGTGAGGCCCTGAGTGAGAGAAAGTATCGTCAACACCCAAGCAACTTCAAATTCAAAATGACCACTGGAGACATGCCCATGGTGTTGGCTAAGGCCAACGCTCAGGTTATGAACAAGGTATGAAATCATATTTAAAGAATGATTTTGTGTAATATCAAATAACTATAGTGACTACATATGGATATGATAAGGAAATGATTTAACCATAAAAATGCTTACTCACAGATTTCATAATGTAAGTCAATTCTCATGTTTCTGATTTCTGACTGCAGAAAGCATACGTTGAAGCCTGGGATAATGATAAGTCGAAGATCCACATCATGCCTGATGCTATGGATGTTCTTCTAGCCAAAGCAAACAATGTCAACTACAGCATAGTATGTGGAAAATTAAATAGTAATGATGGTACAGCAATTTGTATTTATGGATTACTTTCAATGTTAACTATACATACTTAAGGTCTCTGGGATGATTGTGTTTGGTTACAGAAAAAGTACAAACAGGCAAATGAAGACGCCAAGAAGAAGGGCTACGATATCCGCAATGATGCCATTTCCATTAAAGCAGCCCGGGCTTCCAGGGACATTGCCAGTGATGTAAGTGTTTCATTTTAGTTATTTATTTGAAAAGTGACAAGTGATTGTTAATTGCAATATTATTTATATTATAAATGCCATGTTAATTTTATTATAGGCAACTAATCATGTTTGCCAAAACAGTATAGTAAATAAATTATTTCATTTTACCCATCGGACAAAATGTGTATGTAAATGTTAATAAACAATGAAATTATTAAATTTTTCTTCCAGTACAAGTACCATGCAGGATACCGTAAGCAGGTTGGTCACCACATTGGTGCTCGCTGCGTCCAGGATGATCCTCTGCTCATGCTGGCTCTGAACTCAGCCAGAATTGCCAGTGATGCCCTGTACAAGAAGGACTTCAACAAGTCCAAGACCAAGTTCAACCTGCCAGTGGACATGATCGCCTTTGAACTGGCCAAGAAGAACCAGATTCAGGTCAACCACGCCAACTACATCACTCGCCTCCACAACTGGACTTGCCTGCCAGACTCCAATGATGTCCGCCTGGCCAGACATGCATATGACCTACAGAGTGATGTGAGTAAGAATCTATACCCTGAAACATTTTCAGGTTTATTAATGTATAATTTTAAGTTTTGGAAGATTGTTAACCATAATAAACCCTTTTATGTTTTGTCCAGGCTGTTTACAAGGAAGATCTGAAGATGTTGCAGGGTATTGGATGGGTGCCTATAGGTTCACTGGATGTTGAGAAGGCGAAGAAAGCTGGTGAGGCCCTGAGTGAGAGAAAGTATCGTCAACACCCAAGCAACTTCAAATTCAAAATGACCACTGGAGACATGCCCATGGTGTTGGCTAAGGCCAACGCTCAGGTTATGAACAAGGTATTTGCAGCTACTGCCCCAACATTTTATTGTGTATCATATTTATGCAGTTTTTTTCAAAAACTAATAACACTTAACAAAATGTTCTTTAAGCATACAGTAGAATAACTGATTACGTTTTTTTCTTACACTGAATACATTTTATTATATTTTTGTTTAGTTATTTAAAAACGTAAGTAAAGAAGATAACATGGCAACATTTGAAACAAACTAATTAATGTTTATAACATAGATTTTTCCAAGTAATAATAATGGCCAAGTATATCATTTTGTCAAATAAGATTATGTTGTGTCCAATGAAAAGGGCATTTTATTTTGGAACATTTGAGTTTGGTGCTACAATTCATAATTCTTTTGGTAAAATACAAATTTATATTTGTGTGAAAGGGCTTATAATAATAACAACTACCTTCATGTGCAATGGAGATCTCTCTCTGGAGATCTTTAAAGTCAATACCATCAAGTAACACTCAAAAAATGTGTGGTTTGTTCCAGAATCTCTACACTGAAGCATGGGAGAAGGATAAGACCAAGCTGCACATCCAACCTAACACTCCTGAGATCATCCTCTCTCAGCAGAATGCTATCAACATGAGCAAGGTTAGGTTAGTGGAAAGCCTGATGCTTTCCAGAATTAAGCACCATTATTAGACCTCCATTTGTTTAAACAGTAAGCAAAAGTATTCATAAATGTCTTACTTTTCAGAAACTCTACAGACAAGGTTTTGAGGCCACCATCAACAAAGGCTATTTCCTCCCTGTGGATGCAATCTCTGTCAAGGCTGCTAAGGGCTCCAGGGACATCATCAGTGATGTGAGTGACTCATACTGTATCTAAAATCTGTTTATATGATTGACACACTGGTATTAGACATAATGTGAGATATGTTCTAGTTGTAACATAAAACATTTTCTGCTGATATCATCAGTACAAGTACAAGACGGGATACCGTAAGCAAGTCGGCCACCACATTGGTGCTCGCTGCATCCAGGATGATCCTCTGATCATGCTGGCTCTGAATGGAGCCAAGATTGCCAGTGATGCCCTGTACAAGAAGGACTTCAACAAGTCCAAAACCAAGTTCAACCTGCCAGTGGACATGCTGAATATTGAACTGGCCAAGAAATGCCAGATTCAAGTCAACCACGCCAACTATATCACCCGCCTGCACCAGTGGACTTGCCTGCCAGACTCCAATGATGTCCGCCAGGCTAGGAAGGCCTATGATCTTCAGAGTGACGTGAGCCCTTCTGTGACATATTCAACATATCACAACTTAATATACCATGTCAACTGTGCTTATGTGTTTTAATGTAACATATTTATGCTTTTCCCAACAGGCTGTATACAAAGCTGACATGGATGAGGTCATAGGCGTGGGATGGGTCCCCATCGGTTCAATTGATGTGGTGAAGGCCAAGAATGCTGGAAGAATTCTCAGCGAACATCTCTACAGGCTGAAACCAGACACACAGAAATATACAACTGACATGAGTTCCATGTCCATGGTCTTGGCCAAAGCAAATGCTGAAATCATCAACAAGGTAAGAATATCACATCTCTTTTTTTCTTTTTATTCTTTTTTTTTATATACAAACAAAATCCATTCCTGGTGTTTACAATTTGTGTGTTCTTCTTTTTATGTTTCTCACTACAGAAAAAGTATATTTCTGCTTGGGAGGCTGACAAGGTTAAGAATCATGTTATCCCTGATTTACCTGAGATATTGCTTTCTAAAGCTAATGCTCACAACATCAGCAAGGTACGTTTGGTCTGCTTTGAAAAATAGTATTACACATCCATGTTAGAAAATATCAGTGATATATAGGCATCATGAACTTCATTTCATAATTCAAATATTTTCATTACTCTTTCAGAAACTATACAGGGAAGGTGTTGAGGAGATCTTTAGAAAGGGCTACGATCTTAAGGCCGATGCTGTCTCTGTTGTTGCTGCCAAACGTGGAAGAGAAATCATCAGTGATGTACGTAACATACAAATGAATAATTTTCTTTGTGATATTGACTTTGGCTTATTTGAACATAAATCTTTCAATTGTCATTTTACTCCTCTCTTCACAGTACAAATACAAGACGGGATACCGTAAGCAGGTCGGTCATCACATCGGAGCCCTCAGCGTCCACGACGACCCTCTGATCATGCTGGCTCTGAACGGAGCCAAGATTGCCAGTGATGCCCTGTACAAGAAGGACTTCAACAAGTCCAAAACCAAGTTCAATCTGCCAGTGGACATGCTGAATCTTGAACTGGCCAAGAAATGCCAGATCCAAGTCAATGATTTCAACTACAGAACTCATCTGCACAACTGGACCTGCCTACCAGACTCCAACGATGTGGTCCAGGCCAGAAAGGCTTATGACCTGCAGAGTAATGTGAGTAATGAATATTTCTCAGAATGTGTTTGCTGAAGACTGAAGATTTTTTTTTTTTTTTAAACTCAATGTGACTCCCCTGTTTCCTCCTGCTGTGACTTGTAGGCTGTTTACAAGGCCGACATGGAGTGGATCAGGGGAACAGGTTGGGTGCCAATTGGTTCAGTTGATGTGGAGAAAGCCAAGAAAGCAGGAGAGGTCCTGAGCGAGATAAAGTACCGTCAGCCTCCCTCCAACTTCAAATTCACTGCCAAGACAAGTGACATGCCATATGTCCTTGCTCAAGCTAATGCCCAGATCATGGACAAGGTAGATATTGCTTCTTCAATATTATGTCATTGTATTTATTGTTTTTCTTTGCATTATTTTTTTTGTTTTATTTTTATTTTTTTATTCTAAAAATGGTATACCAAATCTTTGGCTAAATGTTTCATCACTTCCATTTGTTTGACCCTAATGAGGACAGCTTGTTTTAGCCAAAACTCAGTTTGCTTTATTATGGTATTATATGACTCAGATACAGTCACGTCTCACTAAACTGTGTTAATATTCTGTTTACAGAAAGCATATATTTCTGCCTGGGAGAAGGACAAGATCAAGCTTCACGTCAAGCCTGACACCCCAGAGATCATCCTGGCCAAGCAGAATAAATTGAACACCAGTCTGGTAATGCAGTGCCTCTGTATGTAGTTGTACAACCAATTAGTACATCATAAATGATCATATCAGTAATTGGCAACTTTATGTATCTAAATCAGTTAATTGTGCTAACGTTTGAAAAAAAAGAACGATATTGTCATGTAGTAATTGTTGACATTTTAATCACATCTAGTGTGAAAGAAAATTGTCTGCTCCATCGATACTGGTATTTTGTACTTGTATTATGATGTATAGCACACAGTGTGTATATCAGATACCCTGACACCCTAATTCTTGTTTCCTCAGAAACATTATCGTGAAGGCTATATGGACACCATAAACAAAGGCTACTACCTTCCCAAAGATGCAGTTTCCGTTTTAGCAGCCAGGGCCTCCCGAGACATCGTCAGTGATGTAAGTCGGTACCTCTCGTTTTCCTTTTCTCGCTTCACAAGCTGAATTCTTCTGCAGCTTTTTTTTTTATTATTTCACTGCAATTATGAAACTAATCCATATATTTCTATCCCAAATGTTTAGTACAAATACAAGGCTGGTTACCGCAAGCAATGTGGCCATCATATTGGTGCACTCAGTGTTAAAGACGACCCACTGATTATGTTGGCCGCTAATGCAGCCAGGATCTCCAGTGACAACATCTATAAGAAGAACTTCAACGAGACCAAGACCAAGTACCACCTGCCAGTGGACATGCTGACAATTGAACTTGCCAAGAAATGCCAGCAGCAAGTGAATGACTTCAACTATAGAACTCACTTACACCAGTGGACCTGCCTGCCAGACTCCAGTGATGTGGTTCAGGCTAGAAAGGTCTACGACTTACAGAGTGATGTAAGTACATGTAAAGTTCAGCAGACTTGTTGAGAATTGATGAAGTAAGAGTGGATCCTTTGGAGTTTGTTGTTAGCTCTTATCATACTCTTACTGTTAAACCAAAAGGCATCATTGCCATAATGGAAATTGCCTTAAATTACTATGCAAACCCATTCTTAAGGTTGTTGGAGAATGTATGTTTGTTGGTTTAATAGATTCAGATCAATGCTAGCATTTGAACCTCGATCTGCATTTTCCACAAATTTAAGAACAAAAACATAACAATTTTTGGTGAGGTTAAAACTGATATTGTTTTTTTAGGCCGTATACCGAGCTGATCTGGAGTGGCTGAGGGGATGCGGCTGGTCACCACAGGACTCTGTGGACGTCATCAAAGCTAAAAATGCCCAGGCTATTATCAATGAGAGGCTCTACCGCCAGCCCCCAAGCACTGTCAAGTTCACCAGTGTTGTTGACCTCCCGGCCATTGTCTTGTCCAAGCAAAATGCCCTCAACATCAGTGATGTGAGTAATACAATATTTTGTCATGCTTAATTCTTTCTCTAGGAAATTTAAAACTTAACATTTAAAACTTAACAATACATATTTTGTACAAATATTTGTGTAAATGATAAGTTAACGTTTGTTTCTTTCTAACAGAGGAAATATAAGGAAGTCTGGGATAAAGACAAGGTCAGCTTTCACTTGCCACCTGATGCCCCCAGCTTTGTACTGTCCAAGGCCAATGCTATCAGCATCAGCAATGTAAGTTTGCACTGTACCAGTTTTGCCTATGTTGAAATTCTGAAAAGTATATAAATATCTTATTTGTTGAAATAGTATTATTCGATCAGTGCATGATTACTGTGATTTCGATACGCTGACACTACTATTTTGTACAGTCTTTTTGATCATATGTTCTTGCTCTGTGCAGAAACTGTACACAAAGGCATGGGATGACCAGAAGGCCAAAGGCTACCATATCAAGGAGGACGCTATCGCTGTGCTGAAGGCTAGAGCTTCCAGAGACATCATTAGTGACGTAAGAATAGAAATCTGGATCAGGTTTAAATACAACAGATGCATAAATGGGATACTTTCTGTCTTTTCATCATCACTCAACTTTTCATCTCTTCTCTTTTAGTACAAGTACCATACAGGATACCGTAAGCAGGTTGGCCACCACATTGGTGCTCGCTGCGTGCAAGACGACCCTCTGATCATGCTGGCTATGAACTCAGCCAAGATTGCCAGTGATGCCCTGTACAAGAAGGACTTTAACAAGTCTAAGACCAAGTTCAACCTGCCAGTCGACATGCTGAATCTTGAACTGGCCAAGAAATGCCAGATCCAAGTTAATGATTTCAACTACAGAACACATCTGCACAACTGGACCTGCCTGCCAGACTCCACTGATGTGGTCCAGGCCAGAAAGGCTTATGACCTGCAGAGCGATGTAGGTTTATAGTAATGCTTGTGGATAGTATTCATTCACATACACTATTGTAGCAATGATCAAATATGTATTAGGTCTTTGAGGGGTTTATACTGTATACACCTATTTTAGCCCAAGAAACTCTCACATTGTGATTATTGTCTGTATAAATTTGTAATGTCTTGGAAACAAATAAAGATATGCTTGTTTTTTTTTCCCAGGCTGTCTACAGAGCTGATATGGAATGGATCCGTGGATGTGGATGGATACCACATGAGTCTGTGGATGTTTTGAAGGTGAAGCATGCACAGAAGATCCTGGCTGATGTAAGTCTGACTACAATTTGACTTTTTAATTACTTGTGAAATCACAGACATTTGTAAACATTTAAAAGAATGTTTTTAGCTAGAAAAATGCACGTCTATCTTAAATTTGCTGAAATATAGTTCTTTCTTGCTACTTACAGAGAGGCTACCGTGTCAAATTGGATGATCAGAAATTCACAGTTACAACTGACAGAGTTGACTTGGTCTGTGCCAAGAATGCTGCTGACGTCCTCAACGAGGTGAGGATGACTTTCTGCTATTCAGATGCTGTTTGGAAATGTTTTTAGTCCTTTCTTCAGTCGAACCCCCTACCAGAATAGTAACAATGACAGATTTTTGTTTGTTTTGGTAACTGCATTATAATTTATCGCTCTGCTCAGGCCAAATATCGTGAGGCCTGGCACAATGACAAGACCAAGTACACAGTGGTGGACACTCCAATTCTTGCCACAGCCAGAGAGGTGGCTAAGAACGTTCACCCGGTAAGATGACTCCTCAAGGGAGGTATTTGCTACATATTTCAATTTAACATTCTTTGTTCTGTACCAATTTTATCCACTATTTTCAGCTCAATAAGCAATACATCATCATAAACCTATAATAAACATTTCCATCTTTTGCAGAAACTGTACACCAAAGCATGGGATAAGGTCAAAGCCACAGGCTACTTCATGCCTGGAGATGCTGTACCAATCAAGCAGTGCATCCTCACGAGTAAAGTGCAGAGTCAAGTGAGTAGTGGGACAAAGTTGCATCTGTTTCTTTCATAATAATACATTAATTAATGATATAATATACGTATAATAATCGTATAATAATATGATATAATAATGTTTTCTGTCTGTCCTGTAGCATAAGTACCTTGAGAGTTACCGTAAGCAGGTTGGCCATCACATTGGTGCCCTCAGCAGCCAGGACGACCCTCTGATCATGCTGGCTCTGAACTCAGCCAGGATTGCCAGTGATGCCCTGTACAAGAAGGACTTCAACAAGTCTAAGACCAAGTTCAACCTACCCGTGGACATGCTGCAGTTTGAACTGGCCAAGAAATGTCAGAGACAAGTTAATGATGACCTCTACAGAACCCGCCTGCACCAGTGGACCTGCCTGCCAGACTCCACTGATGTGGTCCAGGCCAGAAAGACCTACGATCTGCAGAGCGATGTAGGTTTATAGTAGTGCTTGTGGATGGCATTCATTCACATACACTATTGTAACAATGATCAAATATGTATTGGGTCTTTTGAGGGGTCTATTCTGTATATACCTATTTTAACCCAAGAAAGTGATTCAGTGGTTCAGGCTAGAAAGGTCTGCGACTTACAGAGTGATGTAAGTACATGTAAAGTTTAGCGGGCTTGTTGAGAATTGATAAAGTAAGAGCAGATTGTTTGGAGTTGGTTTTTAGCTCTTATCCTATCCTACACCAAAAAGCATAATTTCCATAATGGAAATTGCCTTAAGTTACTTTGTTTTCTTGACCATGCAAACCCATATCCAGGCCCGAAAAGCCTATGAATTTCAAAGTGATGTGAGTGCTAATCACACTAACCTAGGACTTCTTTATCACATTGGTATACTAAATTGTATCTTGCTTTCTGTCTTCAGAATGTGTATAAGTCTGATTTGGAATGGATTCGTGGCTGCGGCTGGATGCCAGCTGAATCTGTTGATCACGTCAAGGCCAGGAAGGCCCAGGAGATTCTCAACGACGTATGTTTACTGTATTGCATTTAGTTTTTTATTTTGGCTGATTTCTTTAAGCACATTTTGCCCATTTTCTGTCAGTTTTTTGTCTTACCTCAAAGCTGTATTTTTTTTTTTGCAGAGGCTCTACAAGAAGAATGCCAAAGAATGCTTTGGAAAATTCACCCTGATAGTGGACCGCCCTGAACTTGTCTTGGCGAGGATAAATGCTGCCAATCTCAGTGATGTATGTAAAAAATCTATTTTAAACTTCTAAATTTCAAGAAGCATAGTAATAACAAACACATCTAAATTCTGTTGTTTGCTTCCTACTATAGCTGAAGTACAAAGAGACCTTCAATGCAGAAAAGGGTACTTATATTGGTTCGGAAGACACTCCTCAACTGGCCCATAGCAGGGATGTGTCTAAGAACATCAGTGAGGTAATGTAAACTATTATTTCATTAAATTACAATTTTTGTTGATTGTATTTCACGTATTCTAGCAGCCTTGTCTTAAACATTGTGCCTACTTTGTGTGATTTCAGAAACTCTACAAACTGCAATGGGACAAGTCTAAGGCTACAGGCTACCAGCTGAACCATGAATACATCCCACTTCTCAGCGGCAAGAAGGGCAGGGAGATCGCTAGTGATGTGAGTGTCTTACACTTCTTTATAGCTGTCATTGCTGATAAGGCAAAGCGCATGGAATCATGTTTTCTTCTTTCAATATGTAAACAAAAGTTGAGACTTTTATTATTCTGGATCTTACTAGGTCAAGTACAAGGAACTCCATGAGAAGGCCAAGGGTCACTACATGGCTGGGACCCTGGTAGACTTCCCTGAGGTGATGCGCTGTGGACACCAGGAAAAGAACAAGGGACTGGTAAGATATTGAATATAGTTTGTTCATTTATTCCATACATATGAAGCAGCTTAATACATCTGCAAGGTACTATAAAAGCAAACAGATATCACATGCACCACGAGATTCATAGAATTCGGGAAAAAGATAGCATAAATGATATTCCCCTGTCCAAAGAAAATGTAAAGGCTAAGTAAGTAAGAATCGACAGTCAAAAGATCAGTCTTTGTTTTCAGGTAAATGGTCCTAGACATACTTGGGCCTGATTAACCGTACTTTAAATGCTGTAAATGATGTGTGGCTTGCAAATCTTCCTTTTTTTTTAACTCTGTGAACAACAAACAAGGCATGAAGCAAGCAGATTTAAGTGTACAAGATATAGTTGACACGGTATTACACCAGGGCTCGCCTCAATGCAACAGGGAGGTCTGTGTCAGGGGAAATGCCAAAAATGGCTGATAAAGGGTTAGGTGGGACAATGTGATTATACGCTCTGCTCAAGGTGTCAAAAATGCTCATCCAGAAGGTTGTCAATTTAGGGCAAGACCAGAACATATGAGTATGGTTGGCGGGGGACTGATTGCACCTGTTACAGGCATCACAGACAGTTATATATTAGGAGTATATTTTGGACAATTTTGCATTTGTGTAGTGGACTTTATGAAGGACCTTGCATTGGATTAGGCCATGACGAGCGCATATGGAAGAAGAGTGAACCATAGCCAAAGCATGGTCCCATTGTTGGTCCGTAATAGTCATACTCATATCACCCTCCCACGCAGCTTGATGTCTTCTTGACAAAGTCTCTGATCTGGAAAAAACCGAAGAGGTGTGACTTCGGCAAGCCATAAAGGGAAGAGAGCTCTGTGAAGGACGCAAATATGCCATCCTTGTATAGGTCCTTAACACTGACAAGACCCTTACTGTGCCAGGTCCCAAATGCCAGGTCTGAACTCGAGGGTGTAAAGACATGGTTTACTTGGCGGGGGGGGGAACGAAAGGGCCCTGCAAACCAAAGTTTTTCCTAACCTGACTCCAGATCTTAAGCAAGAGGGATACAATCGGGCTTGTGCCCACAGGCGTTGAAGGTAAAGGGAGTTGGGAACAGAGGGCCGACCACAATGGAAGTGTACCCTGACAGGTAGTGAGGCACAGTCGTTGCTCATCCAGTATAAGAGTTTTTTCAGGTTAGCTGCCCAGTAATATTGTCTGAAATTCGGGAGTGCCAGACCCCCCCTCCATCTTAGGGGACTGTAATATCGCCTTGCGGATCCTAGCTGGTTTGCCGCCCGAGAGAAATTTAGATATCGCCCTGTCCAGCTTGTCGAAAACATTTTTTGAGATAAGTACAGGGATGTGCTGGAAAAGATAGAGACATTTGGGGAGGACAACCATTTTAATCAAATTTAACCGGCTGCGAGGGAGAGCGGAACATGTCTGATACGGCCGTTGTAATAAAAAACCCCAAGTAGCGAAATCCGTCCTCAGCCCATTTAAA